>NC_079226.1:46060359-46261825 GCF_029633865.1 Lampris incognitus
TGTTTATTATCTGTGCATGTTTATTATCTGTATGTTATATCCTGCTTATTATATGTTTATTATCTGTACGTTATATCCTGCTTATTACATGTTTATTATCTTTACGTTATATCCTGCTTATTACGTTTTATTATCTGTATGTTATATCCTGCGTATTACATGTTTATTATCTGTACGTTATAGCCTGCTCATAACATGTTTATTATCTGTACGTTATATCCTGCTTATTACATGTTTATTATCTGTATGTTAGATCCTGCTTATTATGTGTTTATTATCTGTACGTTATATCCTGCTTATTATGTTTATTATCTGTACGTTATATCCTGCTTATTACATGTTTATTATCTGTGCATGTTTATTATCTGTATGTTATATCCTGCTTATTATATGTTTATTATCTGTACGTTATATCCTGCTTATTACATGTTTATTATCTTTACGTTATATCCTGCTTATTACGTTTATTATCTGTATGTTATATCCTGCGTATTACATGTTTATTATCTGTACGTTATAGCCTGCTCATAACATGTTTATTATCTGTACGTTATATCCTGCTTATTACATGTTTATTATCTGTATGTTAGATCCTGCTTATTATGTGTTTATTATCTGTACGTTATATCCTGCTTATTACATGTTTATTATCTATACGTTATATCCTGCGTATTACATGTTTATTATCTGTACGTTATAGCCTGCTTATTACATGTTTATTATCTGTACGTTATACCCTGCTTATTACATGTTTATTATCAATGGATTTTCTAGCAGCGATGGGGCAGTTGAGTTATCATGTTTAAAGTATGTGCTGGCAGCAGTGTGTATAAGGAGCAGTAGCAGCAGTGTGTATGAGGAGGAGCAGCAGCAGCAGCAGTGTGTATAAGGAGCAGTAGCAGCAGTGTGTATGAGGAGCAGTAGCAGCAGTGTGTATGAGGAGCAGCAGTAGCAGCAGTGTGTATAAGGAGCAGCAGCAGCAGTGTGGAGGAGGAGCAGCAGCAGCAGCAGTGTGTATGAGGAGGAGCAGCAGCAGCAGCAGTGTGTATGAGGAGGAGCAGTAGTAGCAGCATTGTGTATGAGGAGGATCAGCAGCAGCAGCAGTGTGTATGAGGAGGAGCAGCAGCAGCAGCAGTGTGTATGAGGAGGAGCAGCAGCAGTAGCAGTGTGTATGAGGAGGAGCAGTAGTAGCAGCAGTGTGTATGAGGAGGAGCAGCAGCAGTGTGTATGAGGAGGAGCAGCAGCAGTGTGTATGAGGAGGAGCAGCAGCAGCAGTGTGTATCAGGATCAGTAGCAGCAGTGTGTATGAGGAGGAGCAGTAGCAGCAGCAGTGTGTATGAGGAGGAGCAGTAGCAGCAGCAGTGTGTATGAGGAGGAGCAGCAGCAGTGTGTATGAGGAGGAGCAGCAGCAGCAGCAGTGTGTATGAGGAGGAGCAGTAGTAGCAGCATTGTGTATGAGGAGGAGCAGCAGCAGCAGCAGTGTGTATGAGGAGCAGGAGCAGCAGCAGCAGCAGTGTGTATGAGGAGGAGCAGTAGCAGCAGCAGTGTGTATTAGGAGGAGCAGCAGCAGCAGCAGTGTGTATGAGGAGGAGCAGTAGTAGCAGCAGTGTGTATAAGGAGCAGCAGCAGCAGCAGTGTGTATGAGGAGCAGGAGCAGCAGTAGCAGCAGTGTGTATAAGGAGCAGTAGCAGCAGCAGTGTGTATGAGGAGCAGCAGCAGCAGTGTGTATGAGGAGCAGGAGCAGCAGTAGCAGCAGTGTGTATAAGGAGCAGTAGCAGCAGTGTGTATGAGGAGCAGCAGCAGCAGTGTGTATGAGGAGGAGCAGTAGCAGCAGCAGTGTGTATTAGGAGGAGCAGCAGCAGCAGCAGCAGTGTGTATGAGGAGGAGCAGTAGTAGCAGCAGTGTGTATAAGGAGCAGCAGCAGCAGCAGTGTGTATGAGGAGCAGGAGCAGCAGTAGCAGCAGTGTGTATAAGGAGCAGTAGCAGCAGTGTGTATGAGGAGCAGCAGCAGCAGTGTGTATGAGGAGCAGGAGCAGCAGTAGCAGCAGTGTGTATAAGGAGCAGTAGCAGCAGTGTGTATGAGGAGCAGCAGCAGCAGTGTGTATGAGGAGGAGCAGTAGCAGCAGCAGTGTGTATTAGGAGGAGCAGCAGCAGCAGCAGCAGTGTGTATGAGGAGGAGCAGTAGTAGCAGCAGTGTGTATAAGGAGCAGCAGCAGCAGCAGTGTGTATGAGGAGCAGGAGCAGCAGTAGCAGCAGTGTGTATAAGGAGCAGTAGCAGCAGTGTGTATGAGGAGCAGCAGCAGCAGTGTGTATGAGGAGCAGGAGCAGCAGTAGCAGCAGTGTGTATAAGGAGCAGTAGCAGCAGTGTGTATGAGGAGCAGCAGCAGCAGCAGTGTGTATGAGGAGGAGCAGCAGCAGCAGCAGTGTGTATGAGGATCAGTAGCAGCAGTGTGTATGAGGAGGAGCAGCAGCAGCAGCAGTGTGTATGAGGAGGAGCAGTAGTAGCAGCAGTGTGTATGAGGAGGAGCAGCAGCAGCAGCAGCAGTGTGTATGAGGAGGAGCAGCAGCAGTGTGTATGAGGAGGAGCAGTAGCAGCAGCAGTGTGTATGAGGAGGAGCAGTAGTAGCAGCAGTGTGTATGAGGAGGAGCAGCAGCAGCAGTGTGTATGAGGATCAGTAGCAGCAGTGTGTATGAGGAGGAGCAGTAGCAGCAGCAGGGTGTATGAGGAGGAGCAGCAGCAGCAGCAGTGTGTATGAGGATCAGTAGCAGCAGTGTGTATGAGGAGGAGCAGTAGCAGCAGCAGTGTGTATGAGGAGGAGCAGCAGCAGCAGCAGTGTGTATGAGGAGGAGGAGCAGCAGCAGCAGCAGCAGCAGTGTGTATGAGGAGGAGCAGCAGCAGCAGCAGCAGCAGTGTGTATGAGGAGGAGCAGCAGCAGCAGCAGCAGTGTGTATGAGGAGGAGCAGTAGCAGCAGCAGTGTGTATGAGGAGGAGGAGCAGCAGCAGCAGCAGCAGTGTGTATGAGGAGGAGGAGCAGCAGCAGCAGCAGCAGCAGTGTGTATGAGGAGTGTGCAGGACTGTGGCTGACGCCGGCCATGTGTACATTAAATGTGACATAGTTTGCATGGTAGACAACATAGAAGTAAGAAGTGTACTTCTAACAATGTTCCCTTCTTTCTTCTCTCTCATATGCAGAGGTCAACAATAATGTGCCAGGTGAGTGCTGGTGGGCAAAACATGTATTAGCTTCAGAAAAAGCATGCGACTCATATTAGGATGTAGGTCAAACCTGAGCAGGGGCCCCATTACAAGTGAGATGTAGTGGGAAGGTGAGAACTGATCAAATGCTTCAAGCAGTCAGAAGGCCGCGCTGTGAGATGAAGGTTAGCTAGTGTAAGGGTGCTGGTGACTCTGGCTGAGATGTTCCTATGTGGTCCAGACATGTGGACTACAGGACTGTCAACCTGCATGTCTACACAGTTACATGCTCTAGTCTATCTGAAGATGTTATCATGTTAATTCATCTGCAATAACAGTATATTCATGCTACAGATGGCTTATTACACTAGATTTAAAAAGTGAACCTTCATGTACTGCCGCTGGTCACTGTAGAGTATGTATTATGCATATTTAAAATTACACACTTTTTACAAGACATGTAAGTTTCAATGTATACCATTTCTGGGATGTGATTTACACATCACTGGTTCCAGTGATCTGTCTCTCTGTCTGTCTGTCTGTCTGTCTGTCTGTCTGTCTGTCTGTCTGTCTGTCTGTCTGTCTGTCTGTCTGTCTGCCTGCCTGTGTGTCTGCCTGCATGTGTGTCTGTCTGTCTGTCTGTCTGTCTGCCTGTGTGTCTGTCTGTCTGTCTGTCTGTCTGTCTTTGTGCCTTTGTGTCTGTGTTTCTGTCTGTGTGTCTGTTGTGTGTCTCTGTGTGTGTCTGTGATATGATCACTGGCTGGTAGACTAAATGGGAGGGTGTTAACTAAACATGGGAGGGTGGTAGCTATACATGGGAGGGTGGTAGCTATACATGGGAGGGTGGTAGCTAAACATGGGAGGGTGGTAGCTAAACATGGGAGGGTGGTAGCTAAACATGGGAGGGTGGTAGCTATACATGGGAGGGTGGTAGCTATAAATGGGAGGGTGGTAGCTGAACATGGGAGGGTGGTAGCTATACATGGGAGGGTGGTAGCTAAACATGGGAGGGTGGTAGCTAAACATGGGAGGGTGGTAGCTATACATGGGAGGGTGGTAGCTATACATGGGAGGGTGGTAGCTAAACATGGGAGGGGTGGTAGCTATACATGGGAGGGTGGTAGCTGAAGGCGGGAGGGTGGCAGCTGAAGGCGGGAGGGTGGCAGCTGAAGGTGGGAGGGTGGTAGCTGAAGAGTGGGAGGGTGGAGGCTCAGGGAGTTTCTCAGGTCAAGCCGTGTTGGGACTGTGAAGCTTCTGCTCAGCTGGTGGAAGCTTTGTTGGACGTGTCAGCGTGTTTGATGCCATGTTTCCCTCCCGGGAACAACATGTGTCATCTCAATACCAAGGAGTATTGGAGACTACGTGTTTTTGAAATGCTGTCTCTTTCTTTTCCCCTCCTCCTCTCCCTCGTTCCTCCCATCATCTCCTGAAGGCCTTGCACACATGATGGCAGAACAAGGTACTCCTCTTCTCCTCCTGCTCGTCTTTCTTTCATACTGCATGTGGTGGAGTGTATTATATGGATATGGATGTTTCCATGTCCTTTATATGTCATCGAAGTGTTCCATATAAGAGAAGTTTTGGATTATGATACTACAAGATACAAGGTATATGCCAGCCGGGTCATCATAATCCTGCATGTGTTGTGTGTCTGAAGTGTGCTGTGATGTCTAGCCGACAACCTGCATGACAGCTTTGCTGCATGTCGCAACTGGGAACCAGTTTATTGTACGTACTGATACACATGACTACGTACTGATACACATGACTACGTACTGATACACATGACTACGTACTGATACACATGACTACGTACTGACACACATGACTACGTACTGATACACATGACTACGTACTGATACACATGACTACGTACTGATACACATGACTACGTACTGATACACATGACTACGTACTGATACACACGACTACGTACTGATACACATGACTACTTACTGATACACATGACTACGTACTGATACACATGACTACGTACTGATACACATGACTACTTACTGATACACATGACTACGTACTGATACACACGACTACGTACTGACACACACGACTACGTACTGATACACATGACTACGTACTGATACACATGACTACGTACTGATACACATGACTACGTACTGACACACACGACTACGTACTGATACACATGACTACGTACTGACACACACGACTACGTACTGACACACACGACTACGTACTGATACACATGACTACGTACTGACACACACGACTACGTACTGATACACATGACTATGTACTGATACACATGACTACGTACTGATACACACGGCTACGTACTGATACACACGACTACGTACTGATACACATGACTATGTACTGATACACACGACTACGTACTGACACACACGACTACGTACTGATACACATGACTACGTACTGATACACACGACTACGTACTGACACACATGACTACGTACTGATACACACGACTACGTACTGATACACACGACTACGTACTGATACACATGACTACGTACTGATACACACGACTACGTACTGATACACATGACTATGTACTGATACACACGACTACGTACTGACACACACGACTACGTACTGATACACATGACTACGTACTGATACACACGACTACGTACTGATACACATGACTATGTACTGATACACATGACTACGTACTGATACACACGACTACGTACTGACACACACGACTACGTACTGATACACATGACTACGTACTGATACACACGACTACGTACTGATACACACGACTACGTACTGATACACATGACTACGTACTGATACACATGACTACGTACTGATACACATGACTACGTACTGATACACACGACTACGTACTGATACACACGACTACGTACTGATACACATGACTACGTACTGATACACATGACTACGTACTGATACACATGACTACGTACTGATACACATGACTATGTACTGATACACACGACTACGTACTGATACACATGACTACGTACTGATACACACGACTACGTACTGATACACATGACTACGTACTGATACACACAACTACGTACTGATACACATGACTACGTACTGATACACATGACTACGTACTGATACACACGACTACGTACTGATACACATGACTACGTACTGATACACACGACTACGTACTGATACACATGACTACGTACTGACACACACGGCTACGTACTGATACACACGACGACGTACTGATACACATGACTACGTACTGATACACACGACTATGTACTGATACACATGACTACGTACTGATACACATGACTACGTACTGATACACATGACTATACGTACTGATACACATGACTATGTACTGATACACACGACGACGTACTGATACACGTGACTACGTACTGATACACGTGACTATGTACTGATACACATGACTACGTACTGACACACACGACTACGTACTGACACACACGACTACGTACTGACACACATGACTACGTACTGATACACATGACTACGTACTGATACACATGACTACGTACTGACACACACGACTACGTACTGATACACACGACTACGTACTGATACACATGACTACGTACTGATACACATGACTACGTACTGATACACACGACTACGTACTGATACACACGACTACGTACTGATACACACGACTACGTACTGATACACATGACTATGTACTGATACACATGACTACGTACTGATACACACGACTACGTACTGATACACATGACTATGTACTGATACACACGACTATGTACTGATACACATGACTACGTACTGACACACACGACTACGTACTGATGCACATGACTACGTATTGATACACATGACTATGTACTGATACACATGACTACGTACTGATACACACGACTACGTACTGATACACATGACTACGTATTGATACACATGACTATGTACTGATACACATGACTACGTACTGATACACATGACTACGTACTGATACACACGACTACGTACTGATACACATGACTACGTACTGATACACACGACTACGTACTGATACACATGACTACGTACTGATACACACGACTACGTACTGATACACACGACTACGTACTGATACACACGGCTACGTACTGATACACACGACTACGTACTGATACACATGACTATGTACTGATACACACGACTATGTACTGATACACATGACTACGTACTGACACACACGACTACGTACTGATACACACGACTACGTACTGATGCACATGACTATGTACTGATACACATGACTACGTACTGATACACATGACTACGTACTGATACACATGACTACGTACTAATACACACGACTACGTACTGATACACACGACTACGTACTGATACACACGACTACGTACTAATACACACGACTACGTACTGATACACATGACTACGTACTGGCACACATGACTACGTACTGACACACATGACTATGTACTGATACACACGACTACGTACTAATACACACGACTACGTACTGATACACATGACTATGTACTGATACACATGACGACGTACTGATACACATGACTACGTACTGACACACATGACTATGTACTGATACACATGACTACGTACTGATACACGACTGTGTACTGATACACATGACTACGCACTGATACACATGACTACGTACTGATACACGACTGTGTACTGATACATATGACTAGGTACTGATACACATGACTACGTACTGATACACATGACTACGTACTGATACACATGACTATGTACTGATACACATGACTACTTACTGATACACGACTGTGTACTGATACATATGACTAGGTACTGATACACATGACTACGTACTGATACACATGACTACGCACTGATACACATGACTACGTACTGATACACGACTGTGTACTGATACATATGACTAGGTACTGATACACATGACTAGGTACTGATACACATGACTACGTACTGATACACACGACTACGTACTGATACACATGACTACGTACTGATACACATGACTACGTACTGATACACATGACTACGTACTGATACACATGACTACTTACTGATACACACGACTACGTACTGATACACATGACTATGTACTGATACACATGACTACGTACTGATACACACGACTACGTACTGATACACATGACTACGTACTGATACACACGACTACGTACTGATACACATGACTACGTACTGATACACATGACTACGTACTGATACACACGACTACGTACTGATACACACGACTACGTACTGATACACATGACTACGTACTGATACACATGACTACGTACTGATACACACGACTACGTACTGATACACATGACTACGTACTGATACACATGACTACTTACTGATACACATGACTACGTACTGATACACACGACTACGTACTGATACACATGACTACGTACTGATACACATGACTACTTACTGATACACATGACTACGTACTAATACACGACTGTGTACTGATACATATGACTATGTACTGATACACATGACTACGCACTGATACACATGACTACGTACTGATACACGACTGTGTACTGATACATATGACTATGTACTGATACACATGACTACGTACTGATACACATGACTACGTACTGATACACACGACTATGTACTGATACACATGACTACGCACTGATACACATGACTACGTACTGATACACGACTGTGTACTGATACATATGACTATGTACTGATACACATGACTACGTACTGATACACGACTGTGTACTGATACATATGACTATGTACTGATACATATGACTATGTACTGATACACATGACTACGTACTGATACACGACTGTGTACTGATACACATGACTACGTACTGATACACATGACTACGTACTGATACACATGACTACGTACTGATACACGACTGTGTACTGATACACATGACTACGCACTGATACACATGCATATGTACTGATACACATAACTATGTACTGATACACATGACTGATACACATGACTATGTACTGATACACATGACTATGTGCTGATACACATGACTATGTACTGATACACATGACTATGTACTGATACACATAACTACAGTGCATCCGGAAAGTATTCACACCCCTTCACTTTCCCCACATTTTGTTATGTTACAGCCTTATTCCAAAATGGATTAAATTCCTTTTTATTTCTCATCAATCTACACACAATACCCCATAATGACAAAGTGAAAAAGGTTTTGGAGAAATTTTTGCTAATTTATTAAAAATAAAAAACTGAAATATTGCATGTACATAAGTATTCACACCCTTTACTCAGTACTTGGTTGAGGCACCCTTGACAGCCTCAAGTCTTCTTGGGTATGAAGCTACAAGCTTGGCACACCTATATTTGGGGTATTTCTCCCATTCTTCTCTGCAGATCCTCTCCAGCTCTGTAAGGTTAGATGGGGAGCGTCGCTGCACAGCTATTTTCAGGTCTTTCCAGAGGTGTCCAATGGGGTTCAAGTCTGGGCTCTGGCTGGGCCACTCAAGGACGTTCACAGACTTGTCCCGAAGCCACTCCTTCGTTGTCTTGGCTGTGTGCTTAGGGTCGTTGTCTTGTTGAAAGGTAAACCTTCGCCCCAGTCTGAGGTCCTGAGCACTCTGGAGCAGGTTTACATCAAGGATCTCTCTGTACTTTGCTCCATTCATCTTTCCCTCGATCCTGACTAGTCTCCCAGTTCCTGCCGCTGAAGAACATCCCCACAGCATGATGCTGCCACCACCATACTTCACTGTAGGGATGGTATTAGCAAGGTGATGAGAGGTGCCTGGTTTCCTCCAGACGTGATGTTTGGCATTCAGGCCAAAGAGTTCAATCTTGGTCTCATCAGACCAGAGAATCTTGTTTCTCATGGTCTGAGAGTCCTTTAGGTGCTTTCTGGCAAACTCCAAGCAGGCTGTCATGTGCCTTTTACTGAGCAGAGGCTTCCGTCTGGCCACTCTACCATAAAGGCCTGATTGGTGGAGTGCTGCAGAGATGGTTGTCCTTCTGGAAGGTTCTCCCATCTCCACATAGGAACGCTGGAGCTCTGTCAGAGTGACCATCGGGTTCTTGGTCACCTCCCTGACCAAGGCCCTTCTCCCCCGATTGCTCAGTTTGGCTGGGCGGCCAGCTCTAGGAAGAGTCCTGGTGGATCCAAACTTCTTCCATTTACGAATGATGGAGACCACTGTGCTCTTCGGGACCTTCAAGGCTGTAGAAATTTTTTGTACCCTTCCCCAGATCTGTACCTCGATACAATCCTGTCTCGGAGGTCCACAGACAATTCCTTTGACTTCATGGCTTGGTTTCTGCTCTGACATGCACTGTCAACAGTGGGGCCTTATATAGACAGGTGTGTGCCTTTCCAAATCATGTCCAAACAATTTACTACAGGTGGACTCCAATCAAGATGTAGAAACATCTCAAGGTTGATCAGTGGAAACAGGATGAACCTGAGCTCAATTTTGAGTGTCATAGTAAAGGGTGTGAATACTTATGTACATGCATTATTTCAGTTTTTTTATTTTTAATACATTTGCAAAAAATTCTACAAAACCTTTTTCACTTTGTCATTATGGGGTATTGCATGTAGATTGATGAGGAAAAAATAAATTTAATCTATTTTGGAATAAGGCTGTAACATAACAAAATGTGGGGAAAGTGAAGGGGTGTGAATACTTTCCGGATTGCACTGGATGTACTGATACACATATCTATGTACTGATACACATGACTATGTACTGATACACATGAATATGTACTGATACACATGACTATGTACTGATACACATGACTATGTACTGATACACATGACTATGTACTGATTCTCATGACTATGTACTGATACACATGACTATGTACTGATACACATGACTATGTACTGATACACATGACTATGTTGTGTGTTTGCTGCAAAGTGATTTTAACTGACTTGTGCTTTTCTGTCATTATTTCTTCCCTCGCTTTTCTCCACTGTGGACACCACCCCTCTTCTTGGTTTTCTCCTCTGTGGACACCACCCCTCTTCCTCTCGGTTTTCTCCTCTGTGGACACCACCCCTCTTCTTCTCGGTTTTCTCCTCTGTGGACACCACCCCTCTTCCTCTCGGTTTTCTCCACTGTGGACACCACCCCTCTTCCTCTCGGTTTTCTCCACTGTGGACACCACCCCTCTTCTTCTCGGTTTTCTCCATTGTGGACACCACCCCTCTTCCTCTCGGTTTTCTCCACTGTGGACACCACCCCTCTTCTTCTCGTCTGTTCTGCTAGCTAAGAGCAAAGGTACAGCCTTTTCCCAATCTCTCTTTTTCCGTCTCTATGAAAAGCGACGTTTGCTCTGTGAGTGTCTGAGAGCCATGCCGTGTCGTGTGTGTGTGTGTTGCTCTACTGTGTTCACGTGTGTGTTGCTCTACTGTGTTCACATGTGTGCGTTGCTCTACTGTGTTCACGTGTGTGTTGCTCTACTGTGTTCACATGTGTGTTGCTCTACTGTGTTCACATGTGTGCGTTGCTCTACTGTGTTCACGTGTGTGCGTTGCTCTACTGTGTTCACATGTGTGTTGCTCTACTGTGTTCACATGTGTATTCCTCTACTGTGTTCACGTGTGTGTTGCTCTACTGTGTTCACGTGTGTGTTGCTCTACTGTGTTCACGTGTGTGTGTTGCTCTACTGTGTTCATGTGTGCGTTGCTCTACTGTGTTCACATGTGTATTCCTCTACTGTGTTCACGTGTGTGTTGCTCTACTGTGTTCACGTGTGTGTTGCTCTACTGTGTTCACGTGTGTGTGTTGCTCTACTGTGTTCACGTGTGTGTGTTGCTCTACTGTGTTCACGTGTGTGTGTTGCTCTACTGTGTTCACGTGTGTGTGTTGCTCTACTGTGTTCACGTGTGTGTGTTGCTCTACTGTGTTCACGTGTGTGTGTTGCTCTACTGTGTTCACGTGTGTGTGTTGCTCTACTGTGTTCACGTGTGTGTGTTGCTCTACTGTGTTCACGTGTGTGTTGCTCTACTGTGTTCACATGTGTATTCCTCTACTGTGTTCACGTGTGTGTTGCTCTACTGTGTTCACGTGTGTGTGTTGCTCTACTGTGTTCACGTGTGTGTGTTGCTCTACTGTGTTCACGTGTGTGTGTTGCTCTACTGTGTTCACGTGTGTGTGTTGCTCTACTGTGTTCACGTGTGTGTGTTGCTCTACTGTGTTCACGTGTGTGTGTTGCTCTACTGTGTTCACGTGTGTGTGTGTCTGTGTTCTGCACTAACGGCCTCTCTCTCAGGGAGCTGGGATTGGGCCAATAATTAAGCCAACCTTAATTGAGGAAGAGAAATGCGTGTGCTTCATTGTGTGTGTACTCTTCCACACCAGCGTGTATTTAGATTCCGGTCTGAGACACTGTCTGCACATCACCTGCCGTACGCCTGTCTGTCTACAACACACACCCACACATGCAAGCAGACACACAACAAAACACACAACATCACTTGGCACAAACCAGGGCCTCCTCTCTCTCCTCCTCTGGAGAGGCGAAGTTCTACACATGGCCCAGGTGGTTGTACCTCAACATGACACCATGACAACATGACACCATGACAATATGACACCATGACAGCATGACAACATGACAACCTGACAACCTGACAACGTGATAGCATTACAACATGACAACCTGACATCATTACAACATGACACCATGACACCATGACAACATGACACCATGACAATATGACAACATGACAGCATGACAACATGACAACCTGACATCATGACAACATGACACCATGACAACATGACAACATGACACCATGACAATATGACAACATGACAGCATGACAGCATGACAACCTGACAACATGACAGTATGACAACATGACAGTATGACAACCTGATAGCATGACAACATGACAACCTGACATCATTACAACATGACAACATGACACCATGACAATATGACAACATGACAGCATGACAACTTTACAACCTGACAGCATGACAACATGACAGCATGACAGCATGGCAGCATGACAACACAATTCCATTACACCGTGACAACGTGACACCGTGACAACTTCACAACATGACAACACCATAACAACATGACAACATGACACCATGACAGCATGACATCATGTCAACATGACACCATGACATGACAGTATGACACCATTACAACATGACAACATGACAACATGACACCATGACAACATGACAACATGACCCTGCAGCAGCTTTACAGCATGAATCAAAGTGTTCAATGTTAAAATCTTTTTAAATGATCTCATGATTTCAGCCATTCTTTGTAAGGGTGATTTTTGCAGAAACAAAGTTGTCTATGGTATGAGCTTTATCTTTACACACACACAGATGCACACACACACACACACACACACACACACACACACACACACACACACATCTAACAGACGCAACAGCATCATCAATCAAGCGTATGGATAGAGGTCCAGGCAGGGCCGCTGACACCAGGAGAACACCGGGAGAACACCGGGGCAGTTGTCCTGGGCTCTGGGTCAAAGTTTTTATTGTTCACGTAGTTAAATAATTTAAACAGTATTCATTGACTGCTATTCATTGGATGATCGAGCATAAAAGGAAGCCTTCTGATCAGGTGGGACTGGGTGCCAAGTGGGTGGGCCCAGGCCCACCTAGTCCCACCCAAAGCTACGCGGCAGGCCCCGCCAAAACGCAAATATTCCTCTGGCTCTGTCAAAAGAAAAATGATGACAATGAAGACAGAGAGCGGAAGTCAGGATTCAGGTATGTGTCGTGGACTCATTCATTGCAGAAGAGAGAACTGATCCAGGGACTGATGCAGATATTCTTCAGTGATTCGCAGGTGAATATTGGCCAGTTCTGTTTAGAAGCAACCAAGCTGCTGCTGACAGGCGGCCAACCCTAAGCTAATGTAACGTGGCTGCTAGCAGGTATGAAGGGAAGCGGACACGAGGAAGGCCAAAGAGGAGGTTTGTGAACGTGGTGAGGGAGCACATGCAGAGGACAGGAAGAGATGAAAACTGATGATCCACCGCAGCGACCCCTAACAGGAGCAGCCAAAAGTAGTAGTAGTAGTAGTAGTAGTAGTAGAAGTAGAAGTAGTAGTAGTAGTAGTACTAGCATGTACGAGGTCAGCCAGGCTAGCTAGCTCAGTCTCGTACATTTGTGTAGCAGAAGGATTCAGATTCATTTGACATGTTTTGAAACGTTTTATTTTCCTAGTCTTATCTTTTGCCCAGATTTACTTTTGGCCATAGAAATTATAAATTGTGTTTTGACGTTTATCATCGCACAGGTCACAGTGCTGCATCTTGTTGTGTCGCTCACGTTCTGCCACTTGCTGAGCCGACAGCGTTATAGCTAATCTGGCATCAAACTGCTATCTGTTTGTATTGTCTGTCAAAGCTGGTCACATGTTTCTCATATTTTGTACTTGGGTAATTACAGGATATTGTCATAATCCCTCCAGTCATTCTGACAGCTCCACTTAAAGCACACTGGAAACCTATGTCTATGCACCGGAAAATATTCTGTTTGTGCACTCAAGGCAATGAAATTACTCAAGGTAAATCATCTTATTGGAGGAATTACAGATAATAATAATAATTATATATATAATAGAATGTTAATTTCTTTCATGTTGTTGGTCTATATTCATTCAAACCTCACATCAACAGTATCAATTTTTATATTGGTTGAGTGATCTTTGTTGTCATTTTAGATAATTTTGAATTGTGTGATGGCTGTTGAGTGTTAGCTGGGTTGGGTAGTTTCCCTGACTTCATGCCTCTTGTCAAGCCTGTCATCACCCTCATTTTTCGTTGACAGTTTAGAAAGACTGTGCCTTGAGGGTGTTGCTGAGACCTCTGATTTAAGGTCTGAGGGCATAATTCTTAATGAGCATCTATTGAATGAAAGCATGTTTATCCTTTCCTCACTTGCTTTACTTTGTCCTACCTCTTTCTGTCTCGTTTTCCTTTTCTTTTTACCTACTCGTTTTCATACTTGCGCTTCTTCCCTCTTCTTCTCTGTTCTTCCCTGTTCTTTACCGTCAATCGTTACTTCACGTCACTGTTTTTGCCCCTCCTTTCTTTCTTTGCTCATTCATATACTAATTCTTTCTTTCGTTTTTCTCTCATCATCAATGCCTTTCTCCAACTCCTGTGTTCTAACTTAAGGTGCCAGTTTTTTTTCTTGTTCATTCCATTCATCCACATTCTCACCCTCTCTGTCTTATTTCCCTTCCTATTTGAGATTAATTAAGCTTTCGGTTCATACATATTGCATGAACAGCCCTTTTCAAATCTAAGCAACTCATTGTCCCAGTTGACAAACAGTATTTATGTAATTGGTTGCAATAAGACAGCACTCACGTTGGGTAACACTCACCCAGAGTAGGTTTCATATACAGCTGGGAAAGGCAGAGGGAAGGGGGTAAGTTTAACGAGAAAGCACAGATGTCATTCATATTATTCATAATTCATTCTCTGTAGATTGTCCCCTTGTTGTGGTGGAGAATCTTGGTGGTCCTGAGATCTCGAGAGCAATGCCGTCTGGATCTATGCTCCTGGAAGGATCACCCTAACCCTAACCCTAAGGCCAAGAGGGAGCTCCCTGACAAAGATCAATCCAACCAAGACCTCAAAGGTGGAACAGGCAGAGGATGATGGCTGAATTTAGGGAAGCATCACGAAGGTTGGGAAGGTGGATGAAGGCTGCAGTAGAAACAGGCCCCCAGTCAACTTGGACTCCATGCCACTGGATCCTGACCCAGATCTCTGTGTCTTCCCACGTTAAACAATGTCACACATAGGCATCCTCCATGAAGTGAATCCACCCTAACATCCAGGATTAAGTCCTATGGCGGTCGGCAATTGGTGACGGGGGCAGGGTTATGAGAGCTGGAAGCCCCTAGTCATGAGCCGGCAAATTAAGCGGTGGGTGCTAGATTCAGTCGCTGGGCTCTTGGAACGAGGTAGAAAGACCCCTTTGGTAGCTGCACCCCCGACTGAGCAGCCCACTTTATGATCCACTCTGCTCACCCCACCTGGGAAAGGGGCTAGAAAAGGTGCCCAAAAAATAGCCTGCTTCAAACTCCCTGACTGGATTACCGCATCCACAGGCATCACCACATGTGGTCAGAAACATAGAAACATGAACTTAGGAGCCTGGAATGTGCACACGCTTATGGATAATGCAACCAGTGACAGACCGAAGAAGAGAACCGCGATCATTGCTAGAGAACTCGAAAGATTTCAGGTCGACTGAAGGAGAAGTGTGGCTACACTTTCTTCTGGAAAGGAAAAGCTGCTAATGAGCCCAGGGTCCATGGCGTTGGATTTGCCATCAGTAACCAGATCATCAGCCACCTGTCCACACTTCCTGTGGGGATCAGCAAGCGTCTCATGACCATCCGTCTGGTGCTTGTCAAGAACAAGAAGACAACAATTGTGAGTGCATATGCCGCTACTTTAGACTCTGAAGAGAGTAAAAGAGACCTTTTATGCCTGCTTAGATGAGAGAATATCAAGAATACCAAGGATGATAAGATTATTCTCCTAGGAGACTTCAATGCTAGGGTCGGCTGGGATCAACACCTCTCGAAGGGCATGATAAGAAAGGACGGTATCGGTCGGTAACATCAACTCCAATGGAGTTCTGCTTCTTAGCAAATGTGCTCAGCGCAAACTCGCCATCACTAACACTCTGTTTCGCCAGACAAACAAATGAAGGCATCTTGGAGACCCCACCCCTCCAAACAGTGGCATATCCTTGATTATATCATTGTACAAACCAGGGACCACCGGATGTGAACATCACAAGTGCCATGATCGATGCAGATAACTTCTGGACATATCATCAACTCATCTGCTCCACCATGTCCATCAAACTCAAGAAGAAGAGGAGGGTTCAAAAGAAGCAGATCCAGCCAAGACTGGACTTTGAAAGGCTGAATGAACTTGCCACCCAGCAGTGACTTCAGGCCTTTCTTGGGGAAACCCTCCAACAAGAATATCCTGATGACACTGGAGCCTACTCAAATCCACCATCCTCGACACCTGCAAATGTACCGTTGGGTACAAGTCCAGAAAACACCAAGACTGGTTTGATGAGAATGACACAGACATAGAACAGCTCATCTCTAAGAAAAGGAAAGCCTTTCATGTGTGGCAAAATTATGTAACCTGCAAGCTAAAATAGTGGCTCACTCCAGAGCCAAGACAGATGTCCAGAGATGAGTGAGACAGCTTAAGAACTCTTGGTGGACAGAAAAGGCTCTGGAAATCCAGTGACTGGCAGACTTGGGTGACACCAGAGGATTTTACAGCGCTACTAATGCCATCTATGGTCTAAGCAACCCCAGCTTAAAATCCGTGCGCTGAAAGTATGGGCATGAGGTGCTGAAGGACGCCCAATTGAAGGCACACTTCCAGGAACTCCTCAACCGCAATAGCACAGCTGAAGCAGACATTGTTAGCCATATTCCCAAGAGTCCCGTCAGAGAGGACATTGGGGAACCTCCCACCATGACAGTTGTTCAAGATGACATCAGCAGTCTTAAGAACAGCAACACCAAGCTGAGATCTTAAAGGAAGCTGGACCAGAGCTCTTGTACCATATCCACACTCCCCTCCTCAAGGTCTGGGAAAAAGAAGAACTTCCCTCAGAGCACAGGGATGCTCTTATAGTGGCCATATTCAAGAAAGGGGACAAGATGGAATGTGGAAACTACAGGGACATCTCACTCCTGTCAACAACAGGCAAAGTCCTCGCTTGTGTCTTTGTAAACCGACTAACAGCACTGGCTGAGAAAGCATTCCCAGAATCTCAGTGCGGCTTCTGCACACCCAAAGGTACAGCCAACATATTAACAGCATGCCAATTCCAGAAAAAAACTCAGTGAATAAAGGCAGCCTTTGTACATGGCTTTTATAGACCTGACAAAGTCTTTGGACTCAGTAAACCGCCAGGCTCTGTAGAGCATACAGAGCCTGGCGGTTTACTGAGTCCAAAGACTATGTCAGTACAGTATACTAGAGCATAGTATCATATGCTCTAGTATACTACACTAGAGCATATTATACTAGAGTCTTGTAGTATGCTCACAGTGATACTCAAAATTTGGTCCGCGGACCACCAGTGGTCCGCGAGCGCCCCCAAGTGGTCCGCGGGAGGATTGCAAAAAAATAGTGTTTCTCAAATCACCTTCGTCTGCGTTCCAATGCAAAGTTACGAGTACAGCTGTTTTCTAAATGTTTTCTAAATTAAAAGTGAATCAAAATGTAGCCTAAATAAGCCTAAGAATTTTGTTCAATTTGTCTAATGCAAACCTGCGTTTTGAGTCATGTCTCTTCAGTTAGCCTGTGTTACCTAGGTTACCTAGTTAGCTTCCATCCCAATAACAGGATTTTCATATCAAAGACCTCTTGACTATTGTGAAAATTAAGTAGAATCTAACAAAGAGTGAAGTGAACCGTTGAAAATACAAACATCATGGATCGGTGGCTGAAGAGAAAATCCGGAGAAACGACGAACAATGTAAGCAACAAGGTGCAAAGACTTCCTTCTCACATTGAGCGTGTCAGTGTTAGCATGGAGTCCCATAGTGCTAACAGTTTGCAGCAGGAGCTAGCTAGCACAACACTCTGAAAAAGCCACTGCAAAAGGGAAACGTAAATACAGTAGCGATTACATTCAATTTGGATTTTTCTGGACTGGAGATGCTGAGGATCCAAAACCTCATTGTGTTGTGTGCTATGACATATTAACTAATGAAGCAATGAAACCTGCCAAACTCAAGCGTCACTTCGAGTCAAAACACAGGGAATACACCTGGAAACCTGCGCAATGTTTTGAGAGAAAACGTGAAGAGCTCGAGCGACACACGAGAAAGGAAGCCACGCAGTTTTTATGCCGCAGGGGAAAACGCAAAGCTACCGAAGCCTCATACAAGGTCTCCCCACTCATTGCGGAAGCTGGCAAACCTCACGCAGTCGGCGAGACCTTGGTTAAGCCAGCTGCAAAGGTTATGGTCAACATAATGCTAGAGGAGAAAGCGAGTGAGGAACTTTACAAAGTACCTCTGTCCAATGATACAGTCAAGCGGCGAATAACATCCATGGCTGCAAATGTCCAAGATCAGCTGGTGACGCGTCTGCGTCAGAGTCTTTTTTTCTCTCTCCAACTGGACGAGGCCACGGACATCGGTAACGAGGCTATTCTCCTCTGCTTTGTGCCGTACATACATGCGGGTGCTGTTCACGAGGATTTCCTTTTCTGTCAATCCCTACCAACCAACACCACAGCAGAGGCGATATTTGAGTCTGTGGAGTGGGGACGCCCACGGGCTGTCAGAGCGGCGGATGATCCCCATGCGTTCCAGGTGCTCGAACTCAGACTTGGCAATGGCGAGTTTGGCGGGGTCGAGACGCCTGGCTCTGGCGTAGACCGGGGGCCCCTTCGTAGCAATGTGATGCTCCACCCCATGCTTAGCGGTGGGTGCAGAGAAGGTAGGCTGGGTGAGGTCAGGGAACTCAGCGAGGAGGCGGGTGAACTTGTCTGCCTCTGAGAGAGAGTTGGCTAGACCTGCATAGGCCGCTTCCCTCCGCGTACATGCGAAGGAGGAGAAGGTTAAGGCATCGACCAGACGGCTGTTCTGAATGTCCACTAGCAAACCGTAAGCGCACAAAAAATCAGCTCCGAGGAGGGGAAGCGTTACATTGGCCATGACGAACTCCCACGTGAAACGTTGTCCACCAAAACACAGTTCTACAGACCGCACGCCGTAGGTGTGGATAGGGCTGCCGTCAGCCGTCGCCAACTGGGGGCCCCGCTCCCCGCCCATGAGGTCGACGTCAGTAGTCGGGAGCACGCTTCTCTGTGCGCCCGTGTCACAAAGAAATCGCCGACCGGAGATGGTGTCGAGGATGAAGAGTAGCCTGCTCGTATCGCCAACACTCATGGCCACTACTGAGTGTTGGCCCTCTCGTTTCCCGTCGGCCTGTAGTTGCAGGGGGAACGGCAACGTTTAGCTTTCGCACCAAATCGAGCGTGGTACATACAGAGTCCAGAGGGCTTGTAGCGGTCTGATGCTGTGGCGCCACCGTCGGGCCACGCCCGCGATGTCGGCGGGGGGCCAGTGAAGGTAGGAGCCAGCACCCCGGCATGGGAGGAACGTTGTGTAGCGACGAAGAATCGGTCAGCCTCCTTTGCCAGCTCACGGGGATCAGTGATGGTGGAGTTAGCGAGCGCAGTCTGGACGTGGGGCGGCATGTTGCGCAGAAACAGCTCCATAAACAGGAAACATGGCTTTTCTTGACCCAGTAGGTTTAACATCCTGCTCATTAGCTCCGATGGTTTGCCATCTCCCAAGCCCTGAATTGCGAAGAGGCGACGTGCTCTCTCCGTTGCTGACAGTTCAAAAGTTTCAAGGAGGAGATGTTTAAGTGCGGCGTATTTACGATCGGCCGGTGGGTTGGTTATGAAACCGCTTATCCTGGAAGCCGTAGCGCCCCCCAGCGCTGCCACTACGTAGTAGCACCTGGTCTCGTCTGCTGTTATGTCTCTGAGCGCGAACTGTGCCTCAGCCTGCGCGAACCATGTAGCCGCGGAAGACTCCCAAAACTCCGGCAGTTTAATTGCAACGGCGTTCGTAGCCATAATGTGTGTGGTTTCAGAAAACTTATCCGAAAACCGACGTCGGGGTCACCAGTGTAGAGCCGAAGTAACGGAGAAGACCGTAGGTTCACACTTTAGCCGTGTAGGCAACTTTCTTTAATCCACGGTAAATCAGAGAGACAACAAAACCACAGCTCGACTGAGCGGAGGTGGCAAGAATAACCAGAAAACTGGCTGGACAACCATAACTTAACCCTGCGTTAACCTGCCAGGGCAACCATGACTTAACCCTTAGTTCCTGGGTTGAATTCTGTCCCCAATACGTGTCCACCACAAGTCCCTAAATAACTTAATTGTGCAGAATAACATTGATTGGAAGAGGTGTGCTGGCGCGTGCACTGGCGGTGCCACGGCGATGACAGCCAAACACAAGGGCCTGGTGACGCGTGTACGCGCTGTGGGTCCCTCTGCCGCATCGACGCACTGCTGTATCCACAGAGAGCAATTGGCAGTAAAAAAAATGCCACCCTGTCTTAAACAGGTTGTCAACTTAATTGTCAACTTAATTAAAAGAAAGGCACTGAACTCACGTCTTTTTAAAGTTCTGTGTGAAGAAATGGGCAGTGAGCACATAAGACTTCTTGTCCACACAGAAGTTGGCTGCATGGCTATCGCGTGGTAAAGTTCTCACCCGCCTCTTGGAACTGCACGATGAAGTCAAGCTGCTTTTGCATCAAACTGATGAACTTTATGGCAGAATGCAGGACTTTCAATGGCTCGCAAAACTCGCCTTTCTTGCTGATGTGTTCAGCACGCTTAATAACCCGAATTTAGCACACTTGCAGCCTTCAAGGAACACTTGCAAGGCATTCACACGCAATTGGGAAGATACTTTCCAGAACTGGATGTGGACCTTGAATGGATCAGAAATCCATTTGGAGACCAACCTCCCATTGAGCGCGTCAGCTCCAAACTATCAGCACGGAAGGTGGATAGTCTTGTGGACATTGCACCAGATGGAACACTGAGAATGGCGTTCAGAGAAAAATGCTTGACAGACTTCTGGGTTCTCGTCCAACCTGAACATCCTGAACTGGCTGAGTCTGCTTTGCAAGTGTTAATGCCGTTTTCAACCACCTACAACTGTGAAGTTGGGTTCTCCACACTGGTTGGTTTGAAAACCAAGCAGAGGAACAAAATCGATGTAGCCCCATGTATGAGACTGAAACTCTCTAGTGTGGAGCCAGACATTGAGTCAGTGATGCAACAGCAAAAGCAACAGCATTCCTCCCATTAGTTGTTGACTGCTGCTACCTGTAAAGCTGTTATGCTTATTTGAAATGTGTAATTTCATAGCTTCACAAGAGCCAGTACAAAGATTTGATTCCTATTAAAACGAATTTTTGTTAAATTAAAATTAATAGTTCACTCTTTTAATGATGAATTCACATTGAGTTCACCCTGACAGTGGTATTTCAAATAAATTCCCATGTTTTATTCATCACATCACAACCAAAGGCAATAGCTCTGAACAAAATTAATATGAAACAGTAATTACACATACATCTCACAAAAATCAAGGTCAAGGTATATGGTAGAAGCCTAGCCTAATTTTGCTAGTAGCCTATTTATTACATATTTTGTATTGTAATATTCTGCAGACATAATTTGTAATATAAAACACAATATGCTATTGTAAGCCTAATATATAATGTTTTAAAAGTTTTTTTGGGGGGGCGGGGGGGTGTTGGCCGGCTGGTTAGGTGGTCCACGAAATTTTTTTTATGATCAAGTGGTCCTTGGTGTGAAAAAGTTTGAGAACCCCTGCGTATAGTATGCTCTTCTGCTATACTAGAACATACTACAAGGCAGCCATGCATTGATATGGCTGCCTTGAAAAACACATCAGAATAGTCATGTTTCTACATGATGGTATGTCAGCCACAGTGCTCAGCAACAGCAGTTCTGAGTCAGATCCCTTCACTGTGGAAACAGGGGTCAAACAAGGATGCATCATCGCACCCACCCTGTTTGCCATCTTTATTGCTGCCATACTCCACCTCATTGGCAAAGAGCTGCTACGGGGAATCCAATCCTATAAGGAACTGATGCCATGATCTTCCCTTAATAGGTTCAAGGCCAAGAGCAAAGTCTGCAACACCACCATCATGGAGCCTCAGTATGCAGATGACAATGCCATTACAGCACATTCTATAGAAGACCTCCAGGACATTCTGAATCCTTTGTGAAGGCATATAGGGCTCTGGGTCTAGCATTAAACATCAAGAACATCATTAAACCTCAAGAAGCCCAAGGTCTTATATTAACCTCCACCCAACCAGCCATCTACCCAGCCCACTGAAAAAGTGGACAACAAAATTATTGAAAATGTTGATCAATTCCCCTACCTTGGCAGCCTTCTCTCCTCAAAAGCTGACATCGACTCTAAGGTCAACCATCACCTGAGTTGTGCCAGTGTTGCTTACATCAGACTCAGGTAAAGAGTAGTTGAAGACTGGGACCTAAAGGCACAAACAAAACTCCTGTTCTATAGAGATGTTGTTCTCCCCACCCTGCTGTATGGGGCAAAGTCATGGACCACCTACAGCAGGCACCTGAGAGCCCTGGAATGATACCACCAAAGACCCTTATGAAAGAGCCTGAAGATCAGCTAGAAGGATAGACCTACCAACATCCGTTTTCTGGAAGAAGCCAACATGACTAGCATCACCACCACAGTAATACAGCAACAACTCTGATGGACAGGCCATGTCATCCGCATGTCCAACACATATCTGAAGGAAGGTCAGCGAGCTCCCGGTGGGCAAAAGAAATGTTTCAAAGATAATATCAATACCAGTCTGAAGAAATTCAACATCACATCGAGCAACTGAGAAGACATTGCGCTGGATAGGCGCTCCTGGAAGAAATCCGTGCAGGAAGGAGATGAGTGTGATTAAATTCAACTCAACTGTGCTGCAAAGAGAAAACAATATTCCTCTACTGCCATCTGAAGACCTACACATAGACAACCCAATGGAGAGAACAGTCATACTCGCTTCGAGTGACCACCAATGATCATAATTCACTCTTAGTCTTTGTACTTTTCTTTGCAATGCTAAAATTTATTTGCACCATTGAGCTTTCCAGACGCATACACTGTATGAAATATGGATGTAACATCTTGACGTCACTAAAACGATTCTGAAGGGGGATGGGTGGATTTGTGTGATGTGGAATCTAAGATTGGTATTGGCTGCAGCGTTTTGCACGAGTTGCAGGCGGGACTGGGCTGCTTAGCTGAGGCAGGAGAAAAGATGATTTATTGCACTAGTCAAGGCATGAAAAAAATAGGGTATGGATTAGCAATTCAAGATCTTTTCTTGATAGCACTGATTTGATTTTTTGTGATGTTCTGGAGTTGGAAAAAGCAGGTTTACACTAGCTCGTTGATGTGTTGGTAGAAATTCAGATTTTGGTCAAAGAGTACAGCCGGATTTCTTGAGGACGGTTTAACATTGGTGGCTAGAGGGATGATATAGAGTTTCATTTCTGAGACAAACTTATTAGGACCATTAAGGAGAACCTCAGTTTTCTCTGAATTGAGCTGAAGGAAATTGATTGACATTCATTCCTTAATAGCAGCCAGGTAGTCATGAAGAGTACCAATAATACCCATATTATTTGTCTTAATGGATAAATACAGCTGCATGTCATCAGCATAGCAATGATGAGATATGCAATTAAACTAGTTAACTAGATTGCCTAGAGGTAACATGTAGATTGAGAAAATGATAGAACCAAAGGTTGAACCCTGCAGAACTCCACAGAGTATAGAGATAGTTGAGGACAATCCTGTTAGACAGATAGGATGAGAGTCAATTTAGAGCAGAGCCCGCGATACCAACACACTTATTTAAACATTCAACTAATATAGAGTGATCAGTATTATCAAAAGCAACAGTGAAGTCAAGCAGGACCAGGATAGCATATTTGACATTGTCAGCTTGCATGACGATGTCATTTATCATTCTTAGTAGTGTTGTTTCTGTATTATGTTGGTGGCTAAAGTCAGAGCGGAATTTATTGAAAATATTGTGTCCTTCAATAACCTCGAGAAGCTGATGTGTAACAAAATTGTCAAGATTTTTGGAGATGAATAGTAGTTTTGAAATTGGTCTGTAGTTATTTGGTAGGGTTTGATCAAGGGCTTCTTTTTAAAAATAGGTTGGATGCTCGCCATCTTAAAACCATCAGGAACACAGCCAGAGGTAAGACAAAGATTAATAATAAAGATTTAATAACTCCATTCGATCCGCTGAGACACTCTCCATCTTTAAGAAGAAGCCGAAGAGCCAGCTCTTTCACCAACACCTTCAACCTGATGGTATTAATAATAATAATAATAATAATAATAATAATAAAACGCTTCTATGCACCCTATGCATTACCTTTGTGCACTGACAGCTGTGGACTTGAACCTAGTGTAACCCCTGGGTTTATCCCCAGAGTTAAAATGTCTAACTGACGAAACCCTACAGTAAATACCATATCAGTCTGTGTAATGTCTCTTTAAAAACAACGTGCATATAGTTTGTTTGAGATGTGACGTGAAGCGTGTGCGAAATGTAAAGAATGAAAAGACACTAGGTGTGGCAAAGTTGAGCTTGTTCTTTCAGTGTTTTATTTGTTTCTGATTGGGTCATGCAGAGAGACCTCGCGTTTCCGTAAATATGATTGGCTAAGGGGCGGGCGGGACTAACGCAAGAAGAGCGCGAGAGCGCTATCTGAGAGCGGGCGCAGGAGGCGCGGTGCGGAGGAGCTAGCAGCGGCTGGGAGTTGAGTTGATACGGCGGCGTTGGACAAGCAGACGAAGAGGCTAAACAGTCAGCGGTTCATAGTATTTAGTCTGAGGGAGTGTGTAATGTCTGCGCTCACAGAGAGCCTGTCTGCTTGCCACTTTTAACTGCAGAAATACTTGTAGCAGCGTCGAAGCTAGGTAGCCTCCCGGCTAGCGCCACTACACAAGCTAACTGGGTAACTCGCTACCAACCTGTCTCTACAAGACCGGACGTGGGCTCCGGGGCTTTGAGGGGACCCCGGGGCTTTGAGGGGACCCAGATAGCGCACCGTATGACCGGGAAAGCTCAGCTGCACCTCTGGCTTCGTGGGAGACCATTCGTGTCCTTTCTTCATCAGGACTGTTTTCTTCGTCGCCTTGGTCGAGAGACGGGACTGTTCGCCGTCTGGAAGTAACCCAAACGTTACTGCTCAGTGGGCGAAGAGTTTCCACCGGTGGGACGGTGAGTTGTCACGCATCACACCCAGCAAAAACAGGCCTGCAACGGGGGGTTACTTTATTTGTGTTTATTTACTTTGTGTGTGGGCCCACAAAGGTGAAATGTAAAATGTGAGAATAAAGCGTTTAAGTGCTGTTGCTTCATGCAACTTGTTTATTTGGATTTATGATTGATAATAAGTGTAACAATTCATCTTAGAGGTTTAAGGTGTTTTTGTATATAATTTATGTCATCAGGTTAAAAACTATTCCTCAGTCAGTTAAAAAGTATCGATCAGTCAGGATAAAAGGTAATAGTCAATAAGCATTAGTTGGTACTTGCTCTCCTTTCACTTTCCATTATCTGGTTAAAAGGCCAAAGGGCTATTGTGTATATTTTTGTTTTGATTGGGGTAACTTACCTTGTACTCTAAAATAACTCTGAGTTAATAGTTTGTTTAATTTCAACACGTTTAAAGGAGCACAGGGTGAAATATTTTATTTCATTATATTTTATTCTGTCATAAATAAATATACTGTTTTTGTTATACCAACAACCTCCTTGTCAGTTTTGGTATTAATATTTAAGTAGGTTTAAGTCAAAGGACCCAGGGTGCTGTATCTCAAGTTAGTAGATACTACAAGAGCACTACACAAGTTTTTTTTGTTTTGTTTGGCACTTGTGCTGTTGGCTCTTGACTAGATCCTTGCTTGTGTTGTATTAACTCTCAGATGTACTTCGCTTTGGATAAAAGCATCTGCTAAATTATTTTTTAACATTGTAATTGTAAGAGCAGGCTATGGCTCAAGGTAGGCAGGACCTCTGTAAGGACTTTGGGGGGATTACTTCTAAACGACAAGCAGACAGGCGCATACAAGATAGAGTGTCAATGAGAATATGCAGAGAGATCAGGGAGAAATCAGACGAGAGTAGGGGAAATATTCCACCCCCCCCTTTTTTCCCCCCTCTCCAGTTATACTTGGCCAATTACCCCACTTGGCTGAGCCGTCCCCGGTCGCTGCTGCACCCCCTCTGCTGATCCGGGGAGGGCTGCAGACTACCACATGCTTCCTCCGATACATGTGGAGTCACCAGCTGCTTCTTCTCACCTGACAGTGAGGAGTTTCGCCAGGGGGACGTTACCACGTGGGAAGATCACACTATTGCCCTTCCATCACCATTGCAAACAAGAAAGGGCTCAGAGCCGATCCTTGATGTAATCCCACCTCCATCTTGAACCCATCTGTCATTCCAACCACACACCTCACCACTGTCACACTTCCCTCATACATGTCCTGCACCACTCCTACATACTTTTCTGCAACTCCCAACTTCCTCATACAATACCGCACCTCCTCTCTTGGCACCCTGTCATATGCTTTCTCTAAATCTACAAAGACACAATGCAACTCCTTCTGACCTTCTCTATACTTCTCCATCAACATTCTCAAAGCAAACATCACATCTGTGGTGCTCTTTCCTGGCATGAAACCATACTGCTGCTCGCTGATCATCACCTCTCCTCTTAACCTAGCTTCTATTACTCTTTCCTATATCTTCATGCTGTGGCTGATCAACTTTACACCTCTGTTGTTACTACAGTTCTGCACATCGCCCTTGTTCTTGAAAGTCGGGACCAGTATGCTTCTTCTCCACTCCTCAGGCATCCTCTCACTTTCCAAGATTGTGTAAAACAATCTAGTTAAAAACTCCACTGCCATCTCTCCTAAACATCTCCATGCCTCCACAGGTATGTCATCAGGACCAACTGCCTTTCCACTCTTCATCCTCTTCATAGCTGCCCTCATTTCCTCCTTGCTAATCAACTGCACTTCCTGATTCACTATCCCCACATCATCCAACCTTCTCTCTCTTTCATTTTATTCATTCATCAGCCCCTCAAAGTACTCCTTCCACCTTCTCAGCACACTCTCCTCGCTTGTCAGCACATTTCCATCTCTATCCTTGATCGCCCTAACTTGCTGCACATCCTTCGCAGCTGGGTCCCTCTGTCTAGCCAATCGGTACAAGTCCTTTTCTCTTTCCTTAGTGTCTAACCTGTCATACAACTCACCACATGCCCTTTCCTTTGCTTTTGCCACCTCTCTCTTCACTCTACGCTGCATCCTTGTACTCCTGTCTACTTTCTTCATCTCTTTGACTATCCCCTTTCTTCTTTGCCAACCTCTTCCTCTGTATAATTTGCTGTACTTCCTCATCCCACCACCAATTCTCCTTGTCTTCCTTCCTCTGTCCTGATGACACACCAAGTACCTTCCTAGCTGTCTCCCTCACTATTCCTGCAGTGGTTGTCCAGCCATCTGGCAACTCTTCACTACCACCCAGTGTCTGTCTTACCTCCTGCCTGAACTCCACACAACATCTTCCTTCTTCAACTTCCACCATTTGATCTTCGGCTCTGCCTTCACTCGCTTCCTCTTCTTTGTCTCCAAAGTCATCCAACAGACCACCATCCAACGCTGCCTAGCTACGTTCTCCCCTGTCAACACCTTGCAGTCTCCAATCTCTTTCAGATTGTGCCTTCTACATAAGATATAGTCCACCTTTGTGCACTTTCCTCCACTCTTGTATGCCACCCTGTGTTCCTCCCTGTTTTTTAAATATGTATTCACCACCGCCAGCTCCATCCTTTGCGCAAAATCCACCACATTCCACATTTCTCTCCTTGACACCATACCCTCCCATCACTTCATCATCACATCTGTTCCCTTCACCAACAAGCCCATTGAAGTCCACTCCAATCACCACTCTCTCCTCCTTGGGTACATTCTCCACCACTTCATCGAACTCAATCCAAAATTCTTCTTTCTCTTCCACCTCATACCCAATTTACGGGACATAGTATATGCTGATAACATTCATCAACATACTTTCAGTTTCCAGCTTCATACTCATCACTCTGTCTGACACTCTCTTCACTTCCAGCACACTCTTGACAGACTCTTCCTTCAGAATTTGCCCTACCCCATTTCTCCTCTCATTCGCACCATGGTAGAAGAGTTTGAACCCACTTCTGATGCTCCTGGCCTCACTCCCCTTCCACCTGGTCTCTTGCACACACAGTATGCCTACCTTCCTTCTCTCCATCATATCAGCCAGCTCTCTCTCTTTACCAGTCATAGTGCCAACATTCAAAGTTCCGACTCTCACCTCCACACTCCTACCCTTAGTCCTCTTCCACTGGCTCTGGACATGCCTCCCCTTCTCCTTCTCCCAACAGTAGTATAGTTTCCACTGGCACCCTGCCCAGGTTACCAACAGAAAATCTTATTCATGATCCGCATATTTGTTTTGGCAACGATTGTACGCCGGATGCCCTTCCTGACACAACCCTCCCCATTTATCTGGGCTTGGGACCGGCACTAAGAATGCACTGGTTTGTGCATCCTCAGTGGCTGGGTTAAGACTGACTTAAAAACAGTTTTTAAATGCTAATACCCACAGTACTTATGGTTGTGACTTTAAAAACACAACTACATTCTGGTAAAATATTGCCAAACAACCAAAGTAAGAGAGAATGTACAGATTGTGCATTGTAAATGACAATATTCTTAAATCACTGGGCAAATGAAATGTTATGATATGATAATAATAATAAAAAAACATTTTATTGGATGTATTCACATTCAAAGGCAGTGGTTCTCAAACTTTTTCTGTCATGCCCCTCTTTGGAGGAATAAACATTTTCATGCCCCCGCCCCAACAAAATGGTGACAAAATGGGCTGTAAAGCTCAGCCTCAGGCTGGAGTTAGATGTCATCTCCATGAACTGATCGTCTTCAGCAGAGCTGAAATCAGCAGGTGCTTCTTGATTGAATGGATCTGTCACCCAGTCATACTGAGCATTGCTTGGTTAGTATTTTTGAAAGAATCCTCTCTGGGAAGAGATGTTCTCCTTTAGGCACGAATCACTGTGGTGGCTCCAGAATCACTGGTCTCAACAAATTCACTCAGATTCTCAAATAAATCAGTGTTTCCTTGATCAAATCGCCTGCCCCACATCTCAAGCTTTCCAGTGAATGCACTGATCTTGTCTGCCAGGTGAGGAAGGTGCTTGTCTCAGCTGAAGACTAATTCATCCAGCTTTCCAAATGAGCACTGAGATAGGCCAGTTTCATCAGAAATTGTTCATCACTAAGCTTGCTTGCAACTTCATGCATATGCTCCTCCTCCATAAACACCTGCATTTCCTCACCGAGCTCAAAGACCCGCGACACTTTACTTCGCAAGAGCCACCTAGCCTCGCTGTGAAACATCACAGCTGAATGTTCAGCTCCCATCCCCTCACAAAGTCTGGAGAATAGCCGCACCCTCAGGGGTCTTGTTTTAATGAAACTGACCATGCTAACAACATCAGTCAACACTTTTGTCTGACTGTCTAATAAGAATATTGCCAGGTACACTCACTTGTCTGGGAGTTTGATTCTTCTGCTCATTTAAATTCATCGAACGGTGGCGCAGTGGTTAGCACGGTCGCCTCACAGCAAGAATGTCCTGGGTTCGAGCCCCGGGGTATTCCAACGTTGGGGGTTTTCCCAGGTCGTCCTCTGTGTGGAATTTGCATGTTCTCCCCGTGTCTGCTTGGGTTTTCCCCTGGGTGCTCCGGTTTCCTCCCACAGTCCAGAGACATGTAGGTCCAGTAAATCGGCCGTACTAAATTGTCCCTAGGTATGAATGTGTGTGTGTGTGTGTGTGTGTGTGTGTGTGTGTGTGTGTGTGTAGATCCTCCCGAGTAAATCCTTGCATGTGTTGTATTAACTCTCACATGTACAGTGCATCCGGAAAGTATTCACACCCCTTCACTTTCCCCACATTTTGAGCCTTATTCCAAAATGGATTAAATTCCTTTTTTTCCCTCATCAATCTACATACAATACCCCATAATGACAACGTGAAAAAGGTTTTGTAGAAATTTTTGCAAATTCATTAAAAATAAAAAACTGAAATATTGCATGTACATAAGTATTCACACCCTTTGCTATGACACTCAAAATTGAGCTCAGGTTCATCCTGTTTCCACTGATCATCCTTGAGATGTTTCTACATCTTGATTGGAGTCCACCTGTAGTAAACTAAATGGATTGGACATGATTTGGAAAGGCACACACCTGTCTATATAAGGTCCCACTGTTGACAGTGCATGTCAGAGGAGAAACCAAGCCATGACGTCAAAGGAATTGTCTGTGGACCTCCAAGACAGGATTGTATCGAGGCACAGATCTGGGGAAGGGTACAAAAAATGTCTACAGCTTTGAAGGTCCCGAAGAGCACAGTGGGCTCCATCATCGTAATTGGAAGAAGTTTGGATCCACCAGGACTCTTCCTAGAGCTGGCTGCCCAGCCAAACTGAGCAATCGGGGGAGAAGGGCCTTGGTCAGGGAGGTGACCAAGAACCCGATGGTCACTCTGACAGAGCTCCAAAGTTCCTCTGTGGAGATGGGAGAACCTTCCAGAAGGACAACCATCTCTGCAGCACTCCACCAATCAGGCCTTTATGGTAGAGTGGCCAGACGGAAGCCTCTGCTCAGTAAAAGGCACATGACAGCCCGCTTGGAGTTTGCCAGAAAGCACCTAAAGGACTCTCAGACCATGAGAAACAAGATTCTCTGGTCTGATGAGACCAAGATTGAACTCTTTGGCCTGAATGCCAAACTGGCAGGAAACCAGGCACCTCTCATCACCTTGCTAATACCATCCCTACAGTGAAGCATGGTGGTGGCAACATCATGCTGTGGGGATGTTTTTCAGCGGCAGGAACTGGGAGACTAGTCAGGATCGAGGGAAAGATGAATGGAGCAAAGTACAGAGAGATCCTTGATGAAAACCTGCTCCAGAGCGCTCAGGACCTCAGACTGGGGCGAAGGTTTACCTTTCAACATGACAACGACCCTAAGCACACAGCCAAGACAACGAAGGAGTGGCTTCGGGACAAGTCTGTGAATGTCCTTGAGCGGCCCAGCCAGAGCCCAGACTTGAACCCCATTGAACAGCTCTGGAAAGACCTGAAAATAGCTGTGCAGCGACGCTCCCCATCTGACCTTACAGAGCTCGAGAGGATCTGCAGAGAAGAATGGGAGAAATACCCCAAATATAGGTGTGCTAAGCTTGTAGCTTCATACCCAAGAAGACTTGAGGCTGTAATCGCTGCCAAGGGTGCCTCAACCAAGTACTGAGTAAAGGGTGTGAATACTTATGTACATGCAATATTTCAGTTTTTTATTTTTAATAAATTTGCAAAAAATTCTACAAAACCTTTTTTGCCTTGTCATTATGGGGTATTGTGTGTAGATTGATGAGAAAAAAAAGGAATTTAATCCATTTTGGAATAAGGCTGTAACATAACAAAATGTGGGGAAAGTGAAGGGGTGTGTATACTTTCCGGATGCACTGTACGCCACTTTGGATAAAGCGTCTGCTAAATGAAATTGTAAATTGTAATGAAATTGGAAGTGCCCATACAACCAGGCAGAGTGCACAGATACCATTTACTACACTTGTTCACAATGAAAAGCGGCTTAGCAAAAAGTAGAACTGATCATTTAACGCCAAATCATTCAAAGAGCTGATGTTGTGCTTTTGTGATGCCCAAAAATATTTTTTGTTGTTTTTAAAGTTTTATAGGCCTTTCCTTTCCAACATATCAGTATGGGAAACAAGTCTTTTTGGGTTCCATGGCATAATGTGACTTGACACTGAGTCTGCCATATACGCACTGCCTGTTTTTCTGGGGGCCTAGTAAATTTAGACAAGGTGGAGCCTGGGTGGAGTTGAGGTCAGACCTGCTTCAGGTGTATGAGCAACCTGTCAGTCAACTCCAGAAAGAGCTTTCATTTGAGGCAACCACACCCCTAAAATAAGATCTACAGATCTTCAAGTCTTTATGTCCTCTCAATAGGATGGTGATTTTCAAAATCCCCACCAAAGCACAATAGAAGAAGGAAAATTAGCTTTTGAGACCCTGCCTTGTATTTGTTGGAGAGCAATTGCGTTTTTTCCCTATATTCCATCCAACCAGTGCCTTTTGGGAGCCAACATTTAATGGTCATTAGAAAATTGAATTTTAAGACACTTCCAGACTGGCTTCAAAAATCAGCTTGTGGTGGTTGCTGCTCGTACAGAAGCTTTGCAAAAGTTTAAACGAGGCTGTTTGTGAGTGGATCATGATGTCATAAGGGAGGCAGTTTACAAAGAGGGTAGATGGAGTCAGTGTTGGCTTGGAACAGAATGAAATGGCTGGACAGCTGTCTTCTCTGCGCTTGGCCGAGTGCTGGTGTGTGCCAAACACAGGGGAGTTGAGAGAAAGGAGAGAGAGAGAGAGAGAGAGAGAGAGAGAGAGAGAGAGAGAGAGAGAGAGAGAGAGAGAGAGAGAGAGGGATTTCTAAATTTCTGGATGTACTTAAATACAAGCCCAACAAATACATTGCACTTTAAAGCTCTGAAAACCCAAGAACTGAACCCCAAAAAGAGTCCCCTGAAGCAGCTGGCTCTGAGACTCACTAACCCTTTAACAAATACTAAGACCAACCAACCTCAGGCCAGCACTGCATCCCAAACAAACATGAGGATAAATCAGGCTATAAAACAAACCAACATGAGGATAATTCAGACTATAAAACAAACCAACATGAGGATAATTCAGACTATAAAACAAAGCAAGAACAATTATCTGAAACACTGGAACGCTGAAATCAAAACTCAAAACAAACTAGAAGTCTATCGGGCCCTAAAAACAAACTATGATTTGGAAGAATACCTCTTAACTGTCAGAGACAGGAAGCAGCGACAGATCCTAAAAATAAAAAAATCTAGCTAGTTCTTGCAAACTACTACTACTACTACTACTACTATCGGCTGCTCCCGTTAGGGGGCGCCACAACAGATCATCCGTTTCCATCTCTTCCTGTCTTCTGCGTCTTCCTCTGTCACACCAGCCACCTGCATGTCTTCCCTCACCACATCCATAAACCTCCTCTTTGGCCTTCCTCTTCTCCTCTTTCCTGGCAGCTCCATATTCAGCATCCTTCTCCCCATGTACCCAGCATCTCTCCTCCACACATGTCCAAGTCATTTCAATCTAGCTAGTTCTTGCAACAACAAAAACGAAAGAAAATCGGTTTCATACCCACTGAATAGTGCCTGCTGGAATACATCATACCCTGGATGGAAGTCACGTGTATATGACAATAGTTCAGTTACGTCCAATACCTTTCCTCTGCAGCTACACGTTTTGATTGGTTTTACTCATTACAGATGCACAAATGATTAAAATATGGTTTTAGTGAAAGACATTATTTTCAAATTCTAACTAGAAATAATCCTCAGGTTGCATTCCCAGGCTTTCAGACCACATACAATTCAAAATATGAAACACATATAATTGATGTATATTAAAATGTATAAAAATAATATCAGAATGGATGCTCACCTGCTCCTTTCTAATCATGTCCCTCTAATAATGTCACAACTTTCAAAAACTACCATGACTCAGTCTTAAACTTCGTGTTATTTTCAACCAAGTGTTGTTCAGCCAGGCAGCCAGTAAGCCATATTTTTCATTTTGTGATAGATGCTTTTTCTTATACGAAAAGGGGCATTTTCTAATTCCTTCATCTGTTATGTGAGTGGGTGCTATGCACCGAGGCCCAGCAACATCTATCATACTTTTCATTTGCAATTGTAGAATGACAATAAAATGTATGGATACACTGAACAAAGGAAGGATTTCTTGGACACTGAATCATGGCCCAAGTAATCTTCCCAGCTAACGGGCAAGTTGCAAGTTACTGACCAAAGGTGGTTATGTTCCCTATTAGTCAGTCAAAACCAAAAGTGGTCATGATTTAAAGGGTGGTATTTAATTCTATTTAATTTGCCTTGCAAAAATGTTCAAAACAGGTTTTGCTTTCATTATCAAATAAAAACAAAAGAACAGTAGAAGACGTGTGTGTGTTTATATATATATGTTTCATTGACAGCTGATGAAACAGGCAAACGGGCTTGTACTGTCTCAGAAAATTTACTGACTAACTGGATTTTTTTATATAGCTGGAGAGATACCAAGGGCTGAGGGAAGAACTATATTGGATGTGGAAGGTGAAATCCACAGTACCCCCAGTGGTAATAGGAGCACTAGGAGCTGTGACCCCCAGACTGGGAGAGTGGCTCCAGCAGATTCCAGGAACAACATCTGAGGTCTCTGTCCAGAAGATTGCTAGGGACAGCTAAGATACTATGCAGAACCCTCAAACTCACAGGCCTCTGACAGAGGACCCGAGTATGAGGAAGACAACCACCATCACAACCAGCATGCGTCAGCCTTGAAGGGGGGCTGGAGACTGGAGTGGCAGTCCCTTCAGTAGACCCCATCATTTCCCACCGGCTGGGTGACTCTAGCCTTTGGTGCTGGTACTGGGCAGTTCCGGGCTATATGACCAGGCTCATTACATCATTAGCAGCGGTCAGCTGGCCAGTGTGGACGTCACCTGGAAGTTGGAGGCCATTGCTGAGACTGCTGTGGTGGAAGCCGGACTTGGTAGACCTCATCTGCCTCCACTTACTCATAGTCGGCCCCACTTACATGTGGTCGGAGGACGGGGATCTTCTCCTGGGTAGGCTGCGTGGAGCGTACCACCTCAACCCATTCAGCTTCAAAGAGAGCCCTGCTGAGGGACTGGGGCATGACGAGGCGAACATGCTGGCACAACCGCTCCAGCGTGAGCCCCCGCAGGAAAGCATGGCGGGCAAGTTCCTCTTGGGCAGCTGTAATAACTGCGGGTAAACATGTTGGGTGTGTAGCTGCACATCTGGGGCGAATTCTCAGCTCTGGACAGTGAAGGGTCATTGCCTGAATCGCCTCTACAGCATCATGGTCAGGGCTTGGAGATCCCGCTGCTCCGCTGGGGCTAGGTCGAGGAGGACTTGCAAAGCTTTTCCCTCCAATGCCAGAACCAGGTGGATGGCAGCTTCCTCGTTGCTCCATCCACTGTACCATGCCACTAATTGGACTTGCGAGAGGTATGGCTCTAGCTGTGTTATCCTATTGTACTTGAGCAGCTTGGCTGGTGTTCTATGCGCAGCATCCCTCACACTTGCTAGGGTGCAATCGGTGGCTGTGGACAGTAGTTGTTCCCTAGTTCTGGTCCTCCTGGCTTCTAGGGGGTGGTCGGTGGCAGCGGCCAGCAGGCGTTCCCCGGTGCTGGGCCTCCTGGTCTCTAGGGGGCGGTGGAGCCGTGGTGCACTGGAGACATCAGGGTGGGCCGGAAAACGTCCAATCCCTGGTGGGCTCTGTATTTTGCCATGCCAGGTTTTCCAAGCGCCAACGGGTCTGCTCGATATCTCGCTCCAGTCTCTGGATCTCTCCCTCCATTTTTCAGCGAGATCCCACTTCTGACACCAAAGTGGCGAGCTGGTGTTACAGAAGGAGGCAAGAGGCAGAGATCTCATTTCAATGGCAGTTCCCGTGTCCCATACACCGCTCAACCCAGGAGTGCTTTTATTTGCCTCCAAAATGGTTCACAATGGCTTTCTCCCCCAAGGTCACTATTAGAAACATCAGTCGTAGTCATGGTCCTACAGTCAGTCGGTCAGTCAGTAAAATGGTCGTCTACTTCGTCCAAGTCGAACTACCCAAACAAACAACCAACCACAATAACCAAAACGAAAACACTAAAACAACAACTTGAACATGAACATCACCAGTCGCAGCAGCCCTTATGCTCCCCCAGCGCAGAACTGCCACCAGTCACAGTGACCGCCTTTCCCGTCACCACAATATATTTCAAAGAACATGTATTCAAATACATATATGCAATATTCACATTTTCACTTATTGTTATTATCCATTTAAATGTCAACTCAGGCAACATTCTTATACAGACCCCACCAAAAACATGAAATGCAGCATGCCCAGTTTAAAAAATCTATCCCCAAGAGTCCAATTGCCCCGAGAGCAATCACATCTCAGTGACAGATCCTAGACAAAATTTCAAAGCGCAGGGTGTGGGGGGTGGGTGGGGGGGGGTAAGAACATGCTTCAGGGGAAGCAAAACATGGCGCTGATCTGGAAAACGATTAAATGGAGATTTCTCCTGACAACATTTCTCAACCCCCTGGGGGTGATGAAATGAGAAGCAGGACAGGGGAGGGGGCAAAGAGACAAAGAGAGCAAAGGAAAAAGAGAGCAAGGGAGAGAGAGGGGGGAGAGCGAGAGAGAGGGGGAGAGGGAGGGAGAGAGAGAGCGAGGGAGAGAGAGAGGGGGGAGAGAGAGGGAGAGAGCGGGAGGGAGAGAGGGGGGGGAGAGAGAGGGAGGGAGAGGGAGAGAGCGGGAGGGAGAGAGAGGGAGAGAGAGAGAGAGGGAGGGAGAGAGAGGGAGGGAGAGGGAGAGAGAGGGGGGGAGGGAGAGAGGGAGAGAGAGAAAGAGAGAGAGAGAGAGAGAGAGAGAGAGAGAGAGAGAGAGAGATTACGACCAAAGCTGTGCTGCTTATCTTAATTAATGGAAGCGCATCTTATCTTCCTCCTATTGATTTGCGCCAAAGGCTGTGTGTGTGTGTGTGTGTGTGTGCATGCGTAATGTTGTTTTGAAGGCTATATATTTTATTCGGTGAGGACTTCACTATCACAGCAACCAAACAATTACAGAGATACTCCATTACGACACGTATTAAAGAAAACAACAGTCATCTGTGATGGAAGAGCGCCCAGGAGACAGACAGGCTTCGGTTTATTTGATGACACTTTATACTAGGTGCACTGATGAAACGACACATCACATTTGCGAGGGAACAAAACAGATGGTGACAGCATGTGTGCAGGTTGCATGGTTGCATGCATGGGTCTTCTGTGTGTGCACGTGCTCATGCACACATTTATCATTTTGTGGAATTCCTGACTTCTTCTTTATGGTGTTTGTCGTTGTCTATAATGCCCTGATATATAGTTTTAAAGGCCAAGAGAGCCAAGGCACATGCTTTTCACTGCTTTGGACGGTACATGGCACTTTTATCCACCTTATTCCTAGCCCCCATGATACCTTGCGTGAATTATGGGCGCGACTTCCGGCGCATCCTGTCACTGAACCGGAACCGGTGTTTTCCATGGTAACGGTACACTTAGAGTGGTTTGTACGGCGTCTCATGAATATCTAGCCAGCTGAGCTAATGATGTGGGGACACACCCTCACAAAGCTCAAGAAGGCTGAAAGAAGAACACCCTTCCGTCCATAACACGTGACAGTAAAATGAATCTGAGCTTGAACTTTAATGTAAACTATCCATAAACTGGGGAACTATTTTGCCAAAAATCAGATGCAATCAGAGGCTACAGCTGGGTTGTAGAAGCCATGGACAAAAGCAACCCCCTCCCCACACACACACATTTTCCGCCATTTACTTTTACTTTCAAATCCTAATGATAACAGATTTATCAAGCTTGCTGTGCTTGAGGCACAACTGCTTAAATATATCTTTTGCAATTTAAGTGACCTGCTTTCTGGCGGGGCCTTTTCCCATTACCGGGAGTGACATTTCATTTACACCCCATCATTCATCTGGGCGCGAGCTCCTGCCCTCTCCATTTCTCTTACTTTCTCCATCCACCACTCTCACGTTCTCACCCTTCCACTTTTCTCCACTCACCCTCCCAATATTTGTCAATTTTTTTCTTTCATTCTATCTAGCGCCCTCTCTCCTATCAACCACACGTTTTTCGAAGAGCGATAGGGTGTAATTCTTGCCTATGGAAATGGTACTTGTAGTTAACTCTTCTCCAGCCTGTCTGGCTTTGGTTTTATGACACTCTCTCGTTTTAGATCCATATGGCTGCACAAACACAACGAACAGATGGACACATCTCCAGCAAATGGAGGACTTGTTTGGCCAACATTAAAAGTGAAAGCCCAAATAGAGAATTAAAGGAGGGAAAATCCAATAGGTTATTATTTTCCTCCACTACTAGGAATAATCAGCCCATAATTAAACGTTAAAAAGAAAATAAGTTAATTGAAAAAAGCAAGTTTAAAGGTAAAATGATCATTTGAAAATGTAAAGTGACACTGTAAAAAGTGAAATTTAATGTTCAAAAGCTTAAATGAAAAGGCTCAAACTGAAAGCTTAAAATTGTAAAGATGAAATTGAAAATGGCAATGAAACAAGGAGACAAGGAGACTAAGAAACAAGGAAACAAGGAGACAAGGAAACAAGGAGACAGGAAAACAAGGAAACTAGAAACAAGGAAACAAGGGGACAAGGAAACAAGGAAACAAACAAACAATGAAACAAGGAGACAAGGAAACAATGAAACAAGGAGACAAGGAAACAAAGAGACTAGGAGACAAGGAAACAAGGAGACAAGAAAACAATGAAACTAGAAACAAGGAAACAAGGGGACAAGGAAACAAGGAAACAAGGAAACAAGGAAACAAAGAAACAATGAAACAAGGAAATCAGGAAACAAGGAAACAAAGAAACAAGGATCAGACTGGGGCCACAGAACTGGTGGGGCCGGTAGGCCCAGGCCCACCTACGTTTGAACATCAAACATAAATGTAGTCAATGTAAACATAGATGTTTTAGATGCTGAGAAGCTGGAAGGAGTACTATGAGGGGCTGATGAATGACGAAAATGAAGAGTGGAAAGGCAGTTGGTCCTGATGACATGCCTGTGGAGGCATGGAGGTGTTTAGGAGAGATGGCAGTGGGGTTTCTAACTAGATTGTTTAACACAATCTTGGAAAGTGAGAGGATGCCTGAGGAGTGGAGAAGAAGCATACTGGTACCGATCTTCAAGAACAAGGGTGATGTGCAGAACTGTAGCAACTACAGAGGTATAAAGTTGATCAGCCACAGCATGAAGATTTGGGAAAGAGTAATAGAAGCTAGGTTAAGAGGAGAGGTGATGATCAGCGAGCAGCATTATGGTTTCATGCCAGGAAAGAGCACCACAGATGTGATGTTTGCTTTAAGAATGTTGATGGAGAAGTATAGAGAAGGCCAGAAGGAGGTACATTGTGTCTTTGTAGGTTTAGAGAAAGCATACGACAGGGTGCCGAGAGAGGAGGTGTGGTATTGTATGAGGAAGTCGGGAGTTGCAGAGAAGTATGTAGGAGTGGTGCAGGATATGTATGAGGGCAGTGTGACAATGGTGAGGTGTGTGGGTGGAATGACAGATGGGTTCAAGATGGAGGTGGGATTACATCAAGGATCGGCTCTGAGCCCTTTCTTGTTTGCAGTGGTGATTGGTGATGAACAGGTTAATAGATGAGATCAGGTAGGAGTCTCCGTGGACTATGATGTGTTCGGATGACATTGTCATCTGTAGTGAGAGTAGTCAGAGTAGGGTGCAGGTTGAGGAGAGCCTGGAGAGGTGGAGGTATGCACTGGAGAGAAGAGGAATTAAAGTTAGTAGAAACAAGACGGAATACCTTTGCGTGAATGAGAGAGAGGACAGTGGAATGGTGAGGATGCAAGGAGTAGTGGTGATGGACACATATGAGTTAAAGTACTTGGGGTTGACTGTCCAAAGTAACGGGGAGTGCAGAAGAGAGGTGAAGAAGAGAGGGCAGGCAGGGTGGAGTGGGTGGAGAAGAGTCTCAGGAGAGATTTGCGACAGAAGGGTACCAGCAAGAGTTAAAGGGAAGGTTTACAAGATGGTTTATATGGTGTGGAGACAGTGGCACTGAGGAAAAGACAGGAGGCGGAGCTGGAGGTGTCCGAGTTGAAGATGCTAAGATTTTCGTTGGGAGTGATGAAGAAGGACAGGATTAGGAACGAGTATATTAGAGGGACAGCTCAGGTTGGACGGTTTGGAGACAAAGCAAGAGAGACAAGATTGAGATGGTTTGGACATGTGTGGAGGAGAGATGCTGGGTACATTGGGAGAAGGATGCTGAATATGGAGCTGCCAGGGAAGAGGAGAAGAGGAAGGCCAAAGAGGAGGTTTATGGATGTGGTGAGGGAAGACATGCAGGTGGCTGGTGTGACAGAGGAAGATGCAGAGGACAGGTAGAGATGGAAATGGATGGGCCGCTGTTGCGACCCCTAACGGGAGCAGCCGGAATTAGTAGTAGTAGTAGTAGTAGTAGTAGTAGTAGTAGTAGATGTTTATGTTTTAGAATGTATTTGCTAATTGTGTCATGTGACATGAGTCGAGTTTTAGCACACCTACTCCCTTCATACAGTTAACGTTAAACCGCCACTTCATTCATTGGTTATCTACTTAGCTTTTACTGAATAATGAAATGTCATGCCGTCGAAAGCTGGGGATTGCCAGGGACTTCCGGCACGGTGAGAGATGGAGACAGTTCTTCAGCAATATTTATAGTACAGTGGTGAGGTTGGTGATTCTTTTTAAGGACTTAGTCTGTAGTGTCTTAATAATGTGTTAGCTGTTATATCGTAAACGTGGCTCCGGATTTCAAGTCGGTTCAACTTTGAGGAAAAAGGGGGTGGTGGGGTTATCCAAAGGAATTGAATCAAGTGCAACTGGACTTGGTATATATCCGTGAAGACGTTTCGCCTCTCATCTCATCCCAAAGACCGTGTACCACACACCCGGAAAAGCAATCTGGTGTATGCTGTACAATGCAATCAGGATTGCACTGACCTATACATAGGAGAACCCAAACAACCACTACACAAACGGATGGCCCAACACAGAAGGCCAGACTCCTCAGGACAAGACTTCGCAGTCTATCTACACCTAAAGGAGAAGACACACTCCTTCGAGGTCAGCAACGTACACATTTTGGACAGAGAAGATAGATGGTTTGAAGGAGGGGTGAAGGAAGCCATCTATGCGAAACTGGAAAAACCATCCCTCAACAGAGGAGGAGGTCTGCGACACCACCTATCTCCCACTTACAATGCCGTCCTTTCATCTCTACCCAGGAGACTCAAGAAGCCTAGCCTCCAAGAACAACAGTCGCTCACTAACGGCTCCAACGACTCTCATGACCACTGAACAATGAAGTGGAAACTAACACCCCCAACGACCGTCGCTGCTAAACAAATGCAAATCAATAGCTCCGATGGCGACGGGCGCGGCTGGACATCGGAGCTCAGGAGAGCCACGCATATCAATAGCTCCGATAACGACGGGCGCGGCCAAACATTGGTACACAAAAGAGCCACTCATACCTATGGCTCTGTTAGCGACGGGCATTGGTAAACATCGGGACACAAAGGTCCATGGACATCTATAGCTCTGACAACGACTCCTAGAGGATAAATTCTGAGTCTCATCAGCAGCCAGTCAGACTAGCTTGGTCTAGTCAGAAAGGCACGAACTGAGGAAGCCTCTTGGATGAGAGGCGAAACGTCTTCACGGATATATACCAAGTCCAGTTGCACTTGATTCAACTCCTTTGGAGAACCATGACCTGGATGAATCAGAACATTCACAAACATGGTGGTGGGGCTGTGTGTGTGGGGTGGGAGGGGGCTTACAATTCGAAATGCATTCCGCGGTCCATGGCTCAGACTACACAAATTCAGCCTGATTTTGACACGATTTTGTCGTAACGGAAAAATCTCCAGTGGCAGGCCTCATTATGAACATCCGAAATGAGGAATGTGCGTCTTTACCCCGTGTAGTGGGACATAATTGGCATAATAAATAGCAATGTGGTGTCTGGGACACCCCATGACACCCCGACGGAAAGTTTACTTATGGAAGTAAATCAGCTCGTCAACTCCTGGATGGCATTCAATTTGTCCGCATTGGACACTTCATCGTCTTGGTTGCTTGACCACTTTTTGGGGATTAGGACTTGACACGGGGGTTTCAGGTAAAGGTGAGCGCAAAGGCAACGTGCTTTCGTCTTCAAAATCCTCAGAAGGTTCTCCTCCTGTCTTTATCTCGTTTGGCTATATTTGACAAGTTAGCTTGTAGCAGGCTGGTTAGCTAAACTTGGTTGCGGTTCTCAAAATACTATTTCTTCCAAAAATAATAACTCTGTATTAGACCAGTACCTTTATCCAGCTTTTCTCCCAACGCCAATCCTTTAGGTTGACTCTCGTAGTTTCTATTTTTAGTTCAGTCAACTGGTACTCAAAACGTTTTTGGAACTCAAAACAGAACATGTGCACTAGCCGCCATATTGGCCAGCCACCACTCAGACGGAGTACAGCCAGCAAACCCATTTCCGTAGGCGTCAAATAGCAATGTGGACGGAGTACAGCCAGCAAACTCATTTCCGTAGGTGTCAAATACGACACTGCCCACATTCAGCGCGACAACATACGGATTCCGCCTCGGCAGGCAAGGGTCCTTCTCCTGCATGTTCTGTTCCGTGTTCATATGTTTTGATTGCTAGCGCAATGTTCCCGCCCTGAAAGGGCTGCTTAAAGAAACTCACTTCACACGTCAATGCTCTCCATCTCTTATACTTTTGCCTTTACTTTTGCTTAGGCTTTTGTATAATTTTGGGGAATTGTTATTAGGAGAATCTTTTTATTATGTATTGAATTATGTAAAAGCACATTTTGCCAAACTAAGTGTTGATGTGATATATTTCCAACTTTACCAAACTGTGCCTCTGCAAATCAGCCGTCTCAGACCCTCCCTCCAGCCTTTGGGCCACTCATTTCCATGCAGCTGGAAAAACCAAAGGCTAAATGGAAAATGAAAAAAAAAAAACGAAATTGAAAACGAGAAATGGTAAAGGTTAAATGCAAAATAAATAAATAGATAAATAATATTTTCGTTTTTTCCACATAAGCTTTCAGTTTGGGCATTTTCATTTAAGCTTTTCCATTTCCCATCTTGAGTTTCATAACTGATGTTTCCCCTTTCTTGTTTCCATTGCCATTTTCAATTTAATCTTTACCATTTGAGCTTTCAGTTTGAGCATTTCCATTTAAGGTTTTGCATTTTAACTATCACTTTTTACAGCGTCACTTTACATTTTCAATAATCAGTTTAGATTTTAAATTTCTTCTTTGTTTTTTTAAATCTATTTATTGACATTTCCATATTTAACATGTGTACAAATCAAGCATATTTAATACTTTCACATAGTAAATCCACACACTCCATCCCTCCCGACACCACACTCCTAGATCCTCTAGATGAAATATGATTTAGAAAAATAATACATTACACACAGTTAAAGGTATGCCCACAAACACCACCCTGGCCCTGTCAGGTGGTGTTTGTGCTGTTGTTGTGTGCTGCGGTAGTGCAGTATAGATAGGGTGTTATGTGCACCATGCTTGTTGATGTATTTTGTTCTTATTTCTATTTCTACTTTATCTTTATTTCTGTTTGTTTCTGTTTCTATTTTCTTATCTTGTACCTTGTTAGCTTTTAGTTATTAGAGCGTGGGTGTCTGCGATAGAACCCAGTTTCCCCTCGGGGGTGAATAAAGTGTTCTGATTCTGACTCTGATTCTGATATTCTGAAATCAAAGACAAACAAAATGAAAAAAAGAAAGAAAAAACAGCAAAAGACAAGACCTACAAGACAAACAAACAAACAAACAAACAAACAAACAGCATCAACACAATTAAGCAGATGTACACATAGAAGTACTCTCATGTTACAGTGAACACATGCTGGGCCATTCCAGGCTCAAACCAAGAGGCGTCCCGGGGTGCTACATTGGCTAGGTTGTCACAGGAAATCAGAAATGGCATCCAGACTTTCTTGCACTCACCCTGATCCCCCCTTAAGGGGAATTTGATCCCCTCCAATTTAAGATGAAACATAGTACCCCTGAACTCCCTGACATGGCAGGAAGGTTTTGAGCTCTTCCGGGTCAAAAGTATGAAGACTTTTTTTTCTTTTTGATGTCTTGCTTTGGAAAGAAAGTAGTGCTGTAAGAGTGACATGCAGCAGGAGTTTCAGTTTCTCTTAGACTAGAAGTAGATGTTATGGTCACTTCTCTTTAGGCCAAGGCAACTTGTTTGTATGCATTTCATACTTTGCAAAAAAAGAGATTCTGATTCAATAAAGAAAATAACATCACAGCTCGAAAAACAATAAAACAAAATATCCCAGCGTATATTTTTTAAATCTATCTATCTATCTATCTATCTATCTATCTATCTATCTATCTATCTATCTATCTATCTATCTATCTATCTATCTATCTATCTATCTATCTATCTATCTATCTATCTATCTATCTATCTATCTATCTATCTATCTATCTATCCATCCATCCATCCATCCATCCATCCATCCATCCATCCATCCATCCATCCATCCATCCATCCATCCATCCATCCATCCATCCATCTATCCATCTATCTATCTATCTATCTATCTATCTATCTATCTATCTATCTATCTATCTATCTATCTATCTATCTATCTATCTATCTATCTATCTATCTATCTATCTATCTATCTATCTATCTATCTATCTATCTATCTATCTATCTATCTATCTATCTATCTATCTATCCATCCATCTATCTATCTATCTATTTTTTTATGTATGTGTTGCACTATTTTTACTGTTCAGTACAGAAAAGAACCCCATACAAAAGAAAAAAACAAACAAATTAGAAACAAAGGACACACAAAAAAACAAGGCGTGTTTAATGAAAATGCTGAATTACACTGCTGAATTACACTGAACTACCACAACACGTCTTGGCACTCAGTGAGGGGGGTGGACAGCACACTATGTATTTTGTCGCTGGTCAGGCTCAGTGTCGTACTGGGCAAGGTGATCCAGAAATGGCTGTCATATATCAGAGAACGTTTTAAGACTGGCCATCATACCATATAGGACGTTCTCCATGTGTAGTACACCAGTGAGCTCCGTTAAGCAGGTCTTCAACTGAGGCACAGTATCTGGCTTGCAGAGCCTTAAAACTGCTTTCTTTGCGATCACCAGTCCATTCATAATAGAGCTTTGCACGGACACACTGTGGTTTAGTAGAGAATAGAAAACCTAAGTAGTGCAATCTCTGGATCAGGTTCAAACACACGGCCGTACATGTCAGACAACCACTTGAATATGTCACACCAGAAATGATGCAGTTTTGGGCATGTCCAGAAAGGTGGGTCAGAGAGCCAGCCTTCTGCAGAGCTACATCGATCACATAGAGAGGAAATGGTAGGAAGGATTCTGTGCAATTTAGTTTTTGAATAATGAAGCCTGTGCATCACCTTGACCTGGATTAATTGATGCCTAGCATTAATAGAACAAGATAGGGTCCTCCTGTTAAGGCCCTCCTCCCAAACGTCATCCCCAATCTGTATACCCAGTTCCTCCTCCCACTCATTTTTCAGAGAGTGGCATAATTCACTCGTTCAGAAAATATATTTACAAAGTCTGAAACCAATTTTTTGGATTCAGGTGGGCCCTACAAAAGCTTTATAAATAAATCATTCTTCCTTCAGGAAGAGACCAAGTTACTAAATTCATCAGTGTGTGCCTAATTTAGTAAATTAGGCACACACTGACGCACATAATTCCTAATCTGTAAGTATCAGAAGAAATGTGTTGTAAGGAGAGAGAACTTGTTTTTAAATGATTAAATGAGGCAAATTGCTTGTTAACATACAAATCGTTCAAAGTGACTACATGCCTTTTAGCCTCCAACTGTCATGCAAGATGCATCTGAGAGCGATGGGGGGACTGCATGATTGCAATATACTGGGGTATGAACAGAAGTGTCTGGTAATCTGCAGCACTTCTTAAATGGTTGCCCTGTTTTCAAGCAATTCGAAATGATTAAGTTATCCACCTTGGTATTTGCAGGGGAGCTGGGTACTGAGAAAAGGAGTGCTGGAAGAGAGCTGTTTTTGACATCACTTCTTTTTCAATAGCAGCTCAAGAGGGTGCCTTGGTGGATACTTCTATTCCGTAACCTTCCTGCCAATAGACAAGGGCTCGCACATTCGCTGCTCAGTAATCATGCAGGAAGTAAGTTACTCCTAGTCCACTCATCTCTTATGGTTCATGTAAATGAGTTTGTTTTTTTAAAACTTAAATCTTTATTGACACATTTCTGTGACGTTGCAACAAACTTACAAACCACAAACAAATAAAAGAAAACGAACATAAAACTACTTGGGGATTGCCTTCATATTTTCACAGCCTTGCAGATTAGTGCATCTATGAATTATCATTCCAGTTCAGTGTCGTCTTTTGAGTCTTGTATTGTGTCCATTTTTCCCATTTTCTGCCCAGTTGTCCTTCTTGTAGTCTCAGGATGTGTGTCAATGTTTCCATTAGAAAGATTTCTTCCACAATCGTTAGCCATTGATCTTTCGTTGGTGGTGTTTCCTTTAACCAGTTCCTAGTGATAGCTTTCTTGCATGCTACCAACAGTATTTTGATCAAATATTTATCACTAGCCATAACCCTTTCTTCAGAGAATGTACATAGATAAAGCGCCAAACAAGTCTTAGGAACCTTATAACCTAGTATTTGCTGTAGCTCCTTGCACGCCATTTCCCAAAATACAGTTATTTTCTGACATTTCCAAAAAACATGATAATGATCCACACCAAAAGACCCACACCCTCTCCAACATGTCTGACTTCTATGCAGCTGCTTACTTTTCATTTTTGGTGTGATAAAGAAACGAATCAGATTCTTCCATGAGAACTCCCTCCAAATTCGCGAGTTAGTGGATGAGTGGTGTGTCTCCCACATATTATGCCAATCTTCATCCGAAATTTCTACATTGAGTTCTTTCTCCCATTTCACCTTTACATATTTAGTCGAATGTTTGTCGTTAGCGTTCATTCCTTTATATAATGCCGAAATTATTCTTACGTTACTTTCCTGATATGCTTTAATTATGATTTGGATGACACTATTCACCTCCTTGGAAGAATCTGATTTGATTTCCTTTCTGTAATAGTCCCTTACTTGAAAGTATCTATAGTTTTCATGTGCTCCCAATTCGTATTTTCCCCTCAGATGTTCGAAACTCTCCAGCTCCCCTTTCTTTTCCAAAACACACCAAGCCGTTATTCCCTTTGCTGCCCATTGTTGAAATGCTTGATCATATTTTGCTGGTTTGAAATTGCTGTCATAGGCTAGCCATCTTAATATATGTGCATCCTTCTGAATCTTGTACATTTTCAATACTTTGAACCACCGATCTAATGTGTGTACTGTTATTGGATCCATATACATTTTCAGTTCCCCGTCTAGCTTGTTATCGCCAACCATACTTTGAATTGGAATTTGGTTCACTTCTTTTTCTATATCTTTCCATTTTGCTGTGAATTCTGGCTTACATCAACAATATACAGGTCTCAGTTGAGCAGCATAGAAGTACTCCCTTAATTTTGGAAGACCCATACCACCTTTTTCTTTGGGAAGCTGGAGAGTTTTATATCTGACTCTAGGTCTTTTGCCCCCCCAAACAAACCTAGATATCGTTCTGTCCCAACTAATAAATTCATCTTGGGGGACCTCTACTGGTAAAGATTGGAACAGATCGAGAAATCTGGGCAATACATTTAGTTTTACTATTTCAATTCTTGAATTTAAGTCCAGCGGTAAGGTACACCATCTTGTTATATCTTTTTGTATTTCTTGTTTTAAATTGTTATAATTTGCTCTGTATAGGTCGGAAATATTTTTAGTGAGCGTCACACCCAAATAATTGATTGACTTTTGATTCCAATTAAGATCGTATGATTCCTGGATCACTTTCGATGGAATATAACTGAATGCTAAATCTGAGTTTTCGAGACATTGATTTTATATCCTGAGAGATGGCCATATGTCTCTGGGAGTTTCATGAAATTAGGGAGTGTTGTGTTGGGTTGTTCGAGGAAAGCTATTATGTCATCGGCAAAAAGCCCAATTTTGTGTTCTACATCTTTTACTGTGACTCCTTTAAGTTCTTCATTTTGTCGGACTGCTTGAGCTAAGGGCTCTATAAAAATCGCGAAGAGAATGGGTGACAGGCGACATCCTTGTCTGGCCGATGTCTGTAACTCTATTTTTCCAGTCAAATGCCCATTAATTTTGATTCTAGCAGAAGGTTTCTGATACAGTGCTTGAATCAATTCTACCGATTTATTATTGAATCCAAATCGTTCTATCACTTGGTAGAGAAACTCCCAACTAACACAACAAATGCCTTTTCGGCGTCAATGCTAACCAATATAGTGCTACGTTTCTCTTTTCGCGCTTGTCCAATTATTTGTAGAGCTCTTCGAATATTGTCTTGTGTTTGACGACCCAATATGAACCCGGTTTGGTCCTCATCTATTAAAACTGCTTTAAAGGGATTTATTCTTTTGGAGATAATTGAGTATACAGTTTATAATCTATATTCAGTATTGAGATTGGTCTATAACTTTCACATCTTTCCCTATCTTTGCCTGGTTTTGGTATGATTGAAATGATTGCTTCCGCCCACGTTGGTGGTATCTTATTTTCTTTGAGAGTCCAATTAAAAGAGGCCTGAAGTGCCGGTATCAACTCTTCCTTAAACACCTTGTACCATTCCGCAGGATAGCCATCACTCCCTGGAGATTTGATGTTTTTCAAGGAATTCATTGCTTTGATAATCTCCTCCCTTGTCATTCCTGCCGTTAGTCTTTAATTTTGCGATACGCCAATTGATGGTAAATCCATTGATTTGAAAAAGTTCTCACTTTCTTCCTCATTTGCAGCAGCTGGTTGTGTGTATAAATTTTCATAGAACTTCTGAAATATCTTCTCTATACCTTCCGGTTCATGTATTATCTCACTGGTATGCGGATCCCTGATGTTCTGTATGGTACTTCTTGCTTGCTGTTTTTGTGTACGTTTTGCTAAGAGTTTTGTTGCTCTGGGGCCAGTCTCATAATCATTTTGCTTCAAAAACGTGTGTCTTTTTCCATATTCATCCAATAATATCTCATTTATCTTCACTTTTGTGTCCTTAATTTGTTCATATACATTCGGTTTGTTTGTCTTCTGGTATTGCTGCTCCAATTCTCTCAGTCCTGCAGAATGGTTCAGATATGCTTCTCTTCTGAGGGTTTTAGATAGTGTGGTCTTAGCTGTTACCTTTCCTCGAACAACCGCTTTCAAGGCATCCCATACAACATGTGGATCGACTTCTCCGTTGCTATTTTCCTCTATATATTGCCCGATTCCTTCTTTTCATTCTTCCGCAAAGCCTTTATTATTTAGTGTCCCCACATTTAGTCTCCAGGTTGCCTGTTTTTTCCTGGCATTCAGATGTATTTTTAAAAACAAGGCATTATGATCTGATATATCCGCCCCTCCAATCTTACACTCGGTCACTCTGTATCTATCCCCCATATTTACAAAAGAATAATCTGTTCTTGGGTGTACTTTATATGTTGCCGAATAATGTGTGTGGTCCTTTTCAAGAGGGTGGAGACTCCTCCATATGTCTATCATTCCCATTTCCTCTAAGGATATCTTTACACATTTTGATATCTGTTTTATTTTCCTTTAAACTGGTTGTAACTAGACTATGATTCATGACTACATTGAAGCCCCCCCCCCCACAAATTAAGATACCCCTCAGTCTCTGTTGCTATAACATTAAACAAAGTTTTAAAAAAGTGTTTATCACTTTCTGGGGGTGCGTAGACATTTATCAACGTAACGGGTTCATTTTCCCATGTTCCCCTCACTAGTACATATCTTCCCTCGTCATCCTTAATTTCCTTTTCACAAACAAATGTCGTTGAGTTTGGAATTAATAAGATAACCCCCCTTCTACGTCCTTGTTTATATGTACTGTAATATGAGTTTCTAAAACCAAATTTTTAAAAATGTTCATGCTCTGTCCGGGACAGGTGGGTCTCCTGTAAAAATATGACATGTCGTTTTTCGTTTTTTAATTTCGCTATGACCGTTCCTCTCTTTTTAGGCGTATTTAAACCATTCACATCAAACGACACTATCTTCAGGCCATTAGATGCCATATTGCATCCCTGTTGTGTGTATTTGTTTTCCCAAGCAGCTAGAAATTCCTTGAACATAAACGACATACAAAACACCACGAACTAAATGGATCTTCCATTTGGTGTTTGTTTGTTCTCTTCTCCCCCAAGTCCCTGTTGGTGGGTGGACGGGAAATCCTATCCTGTGAGGGCCCGTCCCTAGACCCAGAGCTATATAGACCCGTTAAACGGTGTCAAACCCCGTCTAGACATGTCCGACATCGATGACTCACCCTCACCCTGTCGGTAACGTCACATGATGAACTAAAATAAATGAAGCCTTAATGTATTTATAAACTCAAAGGGTCAATGTTTCATTTTCATAGTCTCATGAATCCAGTATGGATCGATCTATTTCAGTGTAGTCTTATAACCTCTTTAGTACCGCTTTACAATGACAAGATGTTAAGTGTCAGGCTTCCTTTGGTATCCTTGTAACTGATCCTTCGCTCGTTGTGCCGCTGCTTCATGCCTCGATCTGCCGCGCCCCACTCGCTGCCATCCCGGGGCGGGGCGCCCCGCGCCGCGGATCCTCCCCTCCGCGAGCTCCGCGTCCTCGCTCGGTTCATCCACGGTTCATCCCCTTGCTTTCATATCCAGCGCTGCATCCCCCTGCATGCCCCGCATTGTCGTAGCTCTTAACGCCGTTGCTCCAGTGGATCCGTATTGTCGTGTATGGGGTCTGAAAACGAATCCCTTTCTCTTTTCGCGTTTTCTTGATATTCAAGTACGTTTTACGTTTTTGGACAATCTCAGTGGGGTAGTCGTGGTCAAATTGGATTTTCTTGTTGCCCACCCGTATTTCTTCTGCCAGACAGTAAGTAAGACCATTTCCTTGGTTTCAAACTTGAGGAAATTGACTACTACTGATCTCGGAGCACCGCCTGGACCTGGTTTTCGTGTGAGAGCTCTGTGGGCGCGTTGGATGTGTAAATCGCCTCCTTCATGTAATTCCAGCTCCGTTTTAAGAAGTTGGTTCAGGTAGCCTGTAATGGAGCCTCCCTCTGTGTCCTCGGGCAGTCCGAAAAGCTGGACATTATTTCTCCGGCACCTCGCTTCAAAGTCAGTTCATTTGTCCTGCATCTGACGTGTGTGTTTAGTTAGGTTCCCTAGCAGGTCGCTTGCCTCCCTCCCTCCCTCCCTCCCTCCGCGTTGCGTTCCTCCAACTCCGCTATGCGGGCCTGGGCTCCGCTTATGGCCGTCTTCTGCTCCTGCTGTTCTTTGTTACTTTCTGTAAGTTTGCGGTCAATATCTTGCCAGAGGGTAGCGACGTCTCGCCCCATCTCACTTTTGAGCTCATCTTTGAATGTTGTCAGCTCGTTACGGACGGAGCTCCTTCTCGGGGTGTCGTGTGTCGTTGCTGATGCCGATGCTAGCTAGCCCCGCTCTTAGCGTTCCATTCTGATCCATATTCTCTGCTGCGTCACCCTCGGGCTCACTTTCTTCACGGTCGGAGACCTCCTCCATTGTAGGCTGTTCTTGAGTTTTCTTTGAGTTTTTAGTGTTTCTCCGGCTTCGATATCCACTCATTTCCAAGTTTATATTCTTTGTATGTCGAGTTTCTCAATTTGAGTGGATTTATTTTTACCGACTTAGGCGAGCCAAAAACTAATCAACCTATCCGTCCGCCATCTTGGAAACTCCCCCCATGTAAATGAGTTTTTGATATTCTCTGAGCAGACTAGAGGCATAACTATTGAATTTAATGATTTGAAAAAGGACCTTGGTAAAAAAAAATGGGAAGATTTTGAAAGAGATACAAGAATATTGGTAGAGAGACCATTTTGATGGCATTTATACTGCCCACCATAGAAAGAGGAAGGGTTCTCCATTTTTCAATGCCCCCCCCCCCCCCAGTTTTTCCACTTTCTCAAGAAAGTTCATCTTAAAAATTAGTTTAGGGTCTTTTGGCCGAACTACTCCAAGATAAATTTGCATTTTAAATACGGGAGCACGAGAGGAAATACCGAGAGCAATAGAGGAAGTACCGAGAGCAAGAGAGGAAATACAGGGAGCAAGAGATGAAATACAGGAAGTAAGAGAGGGAATACAGGGAGCAAAAGAGGAAATACCGGGTGCAAGAGAGGAAATACAGGAAACAAGAGAGGAAATACCGGGAGCAAGAGAGGAAATACAGGAAGCAAGAGAGGAAATACAGGGAGCAAGAGATGAAATACAGGAAGTAAGAGAGGGAATAAAGGGAGCAAGGGAGAAAATACCGGGAGCAAGAGAGGAAATACAGGAAGGAAGAGAGGAAATACAGGGAGCAAGAGAGAAAATACCGGGAGCAAGAGAGAAAGAAAAGGACACAACGGGAGACAGACAGAGATACAGTCAGGCAGGGACAAACAGAGGAGAAATGGGAAAAAGAACAACTCTGTGATACTCTTGATAGCCTTGACCTCTAATGACTCGCAAAAAAAAAATTATTCATTGGCCAGCCGTCTGCAGATATATGTTGTTCATTGTATGCGAGTGTGTCTGCGTGTGCGTTTGAATGTGTGTGATTATATTTGCGTATGATTGTTTGTCTGTATTTGAAATTGTGCAGAGCTACATTTATGTTCATCTGGCTGTACGTTGAGCATGTTCATTCCGAAAAGGAAATTACTAAAGGGATACTCTAAGTATGTATTTTCAGGTAATTACCAGGGTTCTCTGTGTCTGTGTGTGTCTTTGTGTGCGTGTTATAAACCACGTAGAGGAGAACAGAATGGTGTCTTAATGGACTTTTAATGATTTTCTGTGACCAAGAATATGCATTGCTCAAACCTGGTGAAGTTGGACCCTTTGGGGGGAAATGAGCTTTAATGAGTGATCAGGGACCAGCTATAAAGGATAAATAGCCCACTGGGCAGGGACTGAAAGTGCTTCTGGCTCTCAATTCATTATCATATTCATGCTTTCTAAATTCAGCTAAGTTTGATTGATGAGCCCTTACATGCAGTGTTAATGCATTGGATTGCATAAGTGGTAGAATGCTTTGGGTTAAAGTGAGGAACCACTGAATTTCAGAATTCGAAAGTACTTGACCATTGCCTAGGAACAGTCCTAGTTGAGCTAGTAAACGTCTTTACATTCTCCTTCTGATGGTGTTAGAGAGAAGTATTAGCTAACCACAGTGGCCCAGTCGTTAGCACTGTTGCCTCACAGCAAGAAGGTCCTGGGTTCAAACCCCGGGGTTGTCCAACCTTGGGGGTCATCCCAGGCCATCCTCTGTGTGGAGTTTGTATGTTCTCCCTGTGACTGCGTGGGTTTCCTGTGGGTGCTACAGTTTTCTCCACCATCAAAAAATCCTGCATGTTAGTTAGGGTTAATACTCCGGTCTGTGCCCCTGACCGAGGCATGGCAAGACCAACTAACTGGAGGTAGTCCCCGGGTGCTGCACGGCGGCTATCCACTGCTCCTAGCTACACAGCTAGGATGGGTTAAATGCAGAGGAAGAATTGCCCCACGAAGATTAATAAACGAAGTAAAAAAAAAAAAAAAAAAAAAACTGCCTTCCAATCTGTGATATCACTCATATTGACAATTAGACATTGCTAAAAGTAAACAACAAAAAACGAAAAAACAAAAAACAAAACAAAAACAAAATGCTGTGAACATCCTGGGGGAATATCTGGGCCTATGGGCACATTTTCGACATTGGATTAGTTATCACTATCTTATTCAGGTGTTTTGCTGTGGACGCATGAGTGTGCATGTGTGTATGCCATCCTGCATGCAACAATGCTTCCCTTGTGTGTCTCTGGTTGTGTGTACTTACATGGTGGCCTGCTGTGCCTGCTCTATGCACACATGCATGATTTTCCTAATCAATATGTGTGACTTTTTTGGCAGTAACCCTAATAATTACACTTCTGAAGGCGCTGATGTGCTGTAAGAAATGGATTTATTATTTTTTCACAGTTATCCAAATATTTGTTCTACATCTGGTACACATCTGGTGGGAGCCTAATTGAATGAGCCGACTAGAAGTGTGTTATCAGTCCCCTTTTCATCAATGTGGGGCAGCATTCTGCACATTGTGACTCAGCAAACTGACTGTTGCAAAATGACATTTTTTTCAGAACTTTTATCCTGCGTATTTATGCTTACTCAGAAGATGATGCTTGTATTTATAATTACTCAGTCTTTTTTCTTTTCTTTTCTTTTTTTATGCTTTCATCGGCATTCTCTAGAAGATGAAGTATTAATATATGTGTTTGGTATGTGCTTTCATGGTTAGCACAGAATGAGAGGAAGGCAGTGGATCCTTCTTTTCAAATGTAGTACATATTCACCATAACATTGTTGTGACCATTATCTTAGCAAGGGGTTATATACATCTCGTTGGTACTTTGTAGTGGATAATCCGATTGTGCCTGTATGACTTTTACCCAATATCCATACCTGTCCTCTCCTTTTCTCACATGGACAAGTTTAAATGATCTGATTGCTGTGTCAACGTTATGACAAACAATCAGCACTGGAGCAGACATGAAGATGTGACAGGGCAGTACCTACTGGGCTTTCGGGTGTTCAGTAAGTCTGAAGCTGTGACAGGGCAGTACCTACTGGGCTCTCTAGGGTTCAGTAAGTCTGAAGCTGTGACAGGAGAGTACTTACTGGGCTCTCTAGTGTTCAGTAAGTCTGAATCTGTGACAGGGCAGTAACTACTGGGCTCTCTAGTGTTCAGTAAGTCTGAAGCTGTGACAGGAGAGTACTTACTGGGCTCTCTAGTGTTCAGTAAGTCTGAAGCTGTGACAGGGCAGTACCTACTGGGCTCTCTAGTGTTCAGTAAGTCTGAAGCTGTGACAGGAGAGTACTTACTGGGCTCTCTAGTGTTCAGTATGTCTGAAGCTGTGACAGGGCAGTACCTACTGGCTCTCTGGTGTTCAGTAAGTCTGAAGCTGTGACAGGGCAGTACCTACTGGGCTCTCTAGTGTTCACTAAGTCTGAAGCTGTGACAGGACAGTACCTACTGGGCTTTCTAGTGTTCATTAAGTCTGAAGGACAGTACCTACTGGGCTCTCTAGTGTTCAGTAAGTCTGAAGCTGTGACAGGGCAGTACCTACTGGGCTTTCTGGTGTTCAGTATGTCTGAAGCTGTGACAGGGCAGTACCTACTGGGCTTTCTGGTGTTCAGTATGTCTGAAGCTGTGACAGGGCAGTAACTACTGGGCTTTCTGGTGTTCAGTATGTCTGAAGCTGTGACAGGGCAGTACCTACTGGGCTCTCTAGTGTTCAGTAAGTCTGAAGCTGTGACAGGAGAGTACTTACTGGGCTCTTAGTGTTCAGTATGTCTGAAGCTGTGACAGGGCAGTACCTACTGGCTCTCTGGTGTTCAGTAAGTCTGAAGCTGTGACAGGGCAGTACCTACTGGGCTCTCTAGTGTTCACTAAGTCTGAAGCTGTGACAGGACAGTACCTACTGGGCTTTCTAGTGTTCATTAAGTCTGAAGGACAGTACCTACTGGGCTCTCTAGTGTTCAGTAAGTCTGAAGCTGTGACAGGGCAGTACCTACTGGGCTTTCTGGTGTTCAGTATGTCTGAAGCTGTGACAGGGCAGTACCTACTGGGATTTCTGGTGTTCAGTATGTCTGAAGCTGTGACAGGGCAGTAACTACTGGGCTTTCTGGTGTTCAGTATGTCTGAAGCTGTGACAGGGCAGTACCTACTGGGCTCTCTAGTGTTCAGTAAGTCTGAAGCTGTGACAGGGCAGTACCTACTGGGCTTTCTGGTGTTCTGTAAGTCTGAAGCTGTGACAAGGCAGTACCTACTGGGCTTTCTGGTGTTCAGTATGTCTGAAGCTGTGACAGGGCAGTACCTACTGGGCTCTCTGGTGTTCAGTAAGTCTGAAGCTGTGACAGGGCAGTACCCACTGGGCTTTCTGGTGTTCAGTAAGTCTGAAGCTGTGACAGGGCAGTACCTACTGGGCTTTCTGGTGGTCAGTATGTCTGAAGCTGTGACAGGGCAGCACCTACTGGGCTTTCTGGTGTTCAGTATGTCTGACGCTGTGAAAGGACAGTAACTACTGGGCTCTCTAGTGTTCAGTAAGTCTGACGCTGTGACAGGGCAGCACCTACTGGGCTTTCTGGTGTTCAGTAAGTCTGAAGCTGTGACAGGGCAGCACCTACTGGGCTCTCTAGTGTTCAGTAAGTCTGAAGCTGTGACAGGGCAGTACCTACTGGGCTTTCTGGTGTTCAGAAAGTCTGAAGCTGTGACAGGGCAGTACCTACTGGGCTTTCTGGTGTTCAGTATGTCTGAAACTGTGACAGGGCAGTACCTACTGGGCTCTCTAGTGTTCAGTAAGTCTGAAGCTGTGACAGGGCAGTACCTACTGGGCTCTCTAGTGTTCAGTAAGTCTGAAGCTGTGACAGGGCAGTACCTACTGGGCTCTCTGGTGTTAAGTATGTATAAAGCTGTGACAGGGCAGTACCTACTGGCTCTCTGGTGTTCAGTAAGTCTGAAGCTGTGACAGGACAGTACCTACTGGGCTTTCTAGTGTTCATTAAGTCTGAAGGACAGTACCTACCGGGCTCTCTAGTGTTCAGTAAGTCTGAAGCTGTGACAAGGCAGTACCTACTGGGCTCTCTGGTGTTCAGTATGTCTGAAACTGTGACAGGGCAGTACCTACTGGGCTTTCTGGTATTCAGTAAGTCTGAAGCTGTGAGGGCAGTACCTACTGGGCTCTCTGGTGTTCAGTATGTCTGACGCTGTGACATGACAGTACCTACATGGCTTTCTGGTGTTCTGTAAGTCTGGAGCTGTGACAGGGCAGTACCTACTGGGCTTTCTGGTGTTCTGTAAGTCTGGAGCTGTGACAGGGCAGTACCTACTGGGCTCTCTAGTGTTCAGTAAGTCTGAAGCTGTGACAGGACAGTACCTACTGGGCTTTCTGGTGTTCAGTAAGTCTGAATAGCTGCTGTAAAAAAATAAAAAATAAAATAAAGAACAGATATAACACTTAGATAAAAAAATATGGTGGCTTTCAGAATCATTAAATACAGAGAGAAAGTAAAGATGCAGTGTTGCTGGTGTTGAAGGTGAACTTTCTTCATTCTGTCAGCAGCATAGCTCTGCAAATTTTAATCTCAGCACTATCAGATGGAGGAAGTCCAAGCGGATATACACATCTAATAATACTGACTGAACATATTAAGTAAATGCTTATCACTGATTGATCAGACTCCTAGATTATGTTGTTTTGTATAATTCCCTGTCAGTGTAATTCAGCCCCCATAATATTGGTGTTAGTATTTCAATTAATGCAAATTCTCAAAAGAAAGATGGGTGGATAACATTTGCTCTTCCTAATGTTATTGGAAATGAAAATGCTTTCTTGTGGCATACCTCAGAGCTGTGCATGCAGCCCACTGAGCTTTTCAACATTTCCAGGTTCAGATTAAGAGGAATCCATTATGTTTCATAAAAATACTCCTAAGAGAGGAATATTGGCCTTGATGCCTCGATTGCCGTGAAGACTCATTTTCTCAGAGGTCATTTTAGACTCAGAGAGTGATGTATATCTGTGTGTTCTCTGTGTCGGAGTGCAGGGCACAACCTCATGCATTCAATAATACAGCTCAGTGTCATTCTAGTCATTTACAGTTAGACAGTTCAAATGTATTTCAGGCACTGTAACAGCTCCTTTTGTAACTTTATTCATGCAAGCTTTGAACTTATCTTTTGGGGAAGAATGTGAATGGCAAAATGTTTGGCAAATAAATCTAAAAGTTGGTGAGCAAGTGTGGAATACACGGGGATATATATCTTTTGCAAAACACTACATATAAATTTTGGATTAAAGAGGAATAACAGCAACAAGAGGTACATTATTCAATATACTCTTTAAGAATGTGTGTTTTAGACTCAGAATCTTATTTTAAGCATTACTTTTCAGGGTGTTTTTCCTACCTTTAGGGCCTTCTCTGTTGATCATTTTACTTCAAATTGTGTCAGTGTGATTCATCTCCTGTCTGACTTAACCATACTCATGTAAAGTCATGTTGTGAAAACCCAAACAGTGCACAGATCAATGTCTAGAGGCGCATCGTCCTACTCACAGGCTGCAAGTGCCAACACGTCATCATTGCCAACTTGTCAAATACAACAGTTTGGACAGTGGACCTATGCTTCAAACCATGATGCTTGAGGTACCCTTTTAGTGTCAGCTTTGCATGTGCAAGGCTGATCAATAGATATCAGTGGTGTAGTATTCCAGTTGAGTCGCCAGAATAAAATTGTGGCATTATACAGTTCGGCAAATTATGGCTATGTTAAAATCTCGATGTTTCTGAACCAAAAATACATTTCATATCAACATTTCAACTCATAGCCAATGTTGTTGGAGCCTGTGTCCACATCACATGACTGTCAAGTTTCTGTCTGTGAAGAAGAAAAGAAAGGCTGGCGTTCCTTTTTTTTTTTTTTTCCTGGCCATCCAGGGCATTACTACAGGTATGGGGCCTGAATTGCTTGGGGTAATGTTCGGTCTGAATATGAAGATATTGCATTCCGTCAGGAACATAAGCTTTAAAGTAGGCTACATTACTAGTTTGGTTGTAAATTAGTCAAAAAATGATTAACATAAATGATGTTTGTCTGTAAAACAGGCAACAACAAAAAAATCTAAAGAGGTTTCATTTCATGTTTTGGATTTCCAAAGGCTCCCTGAAAACAAGCCCGGGCCAAGGTTGCCCATGAAATGTGAAAAGTAAAGCTTTGTCATAGGAATAAACCAAACACATCTTTGGATATGTCGTAACCTGTGGAGTAACAGTATGTCAGTCTGAGTTTTGTAAATGGCTCCTGCTTTGAACCTTGACCTCTGTTCTTGTTGGAAGGCTGGTCATTCGGCAACAGAAGGGGCTACAGACATGGGACCAACTGTTTTGAAGAGCTCTTGACTTTGGCTATGTGACTATACCCCATATGAGTATAGTCATCATGTTGGGGTGCTGTCAAATATGGTCAAAATTAATTATCATCCATTTACCGATTAAGATATTTAAAATATGATGACACAATTGTGTTTCCCATCACCTCACTTTACTCTCAATTCAGTATTTACAACTTCCAAATCTAGGAAATAACTAATATTTTTAAAACTACAATTCCCTTGAGCTACGCTGTGCAGCTTGACGCAAAGCAGCGCCATAGTTGTAGCTTTTTTGTTTGCAAAAATAGCTTTCTAAATAGGGTTCTGAAAATATATATCTACAGAATATATCAAATAATTACTACAGCTGAAATAAAAATTACACTGCATTTGGGTAGTACATTTGGGGGAAAACACACACACATACACTACCGTTCAAAAGTTTGGGATCACCCAAACAATTTCGTGTTTTCCATGAAAAGTCACACTTATTCACCACCATATGTTGTGAAATGAATAGAAAATAGAGTCAAGACATTGACAAGGTTAGAAATAATGATTTTTATTTGAAATAAGATTTTTTTTACATCAAACTTTGCTTTCGTTAAAGAATCCTCCATTTGCAGCAATTACAGCATTGCAGACCTTTGGCATTCTAGCTGTTAATTTGTTGAGGTAATCTGGAGAAATTGCACCCCACGCTTCCAGAAGCAGCTCCCACAAGTTGGATTGGTTGGATGGGCACTTCTTTGAGCAGATTGAGTTTCTGGAGCATCACATTTGTGGGGTCAATTAAACGCTCAAAATGGCCAGAAAAAGAGAACTTTCATCTGAAACTCGACAGTCTATTCTTGTTCTTAGAAATGAAGGCTATTCCATGCGAGAAATTTCTAAGAAATTGAAGATTTCCTACACCGGTGTGTACTACTCCCTTCAGAGGACAGCACAAACAGGCTCTAACAGGTACTATTTAATGAAGATGCCAGTTGGGGACCTGTGAGGCGTCTGTTTCTCAAACTAGAGACTCTAATGTACTTATCTTCTTGCTCAGTTGTGCAATGCGGCCTCCCACTTCTTTTTCTACTCTGGTTAGAGCCTGTTTGTGCTGTCCTCTGAAGGGAGTAGTACACACCGGTGTAGGAAATCTTCAATTTCTTAGCAATTTCTCGCATGGAATAGCCTTCATTTCTAAGAACAAGAATAGACTGTCGAGTTTCAGATGAAAGTTCTCTTTTTCTGGCCATTTTGAGCGTTTAATTGACCCCACAAATGTGATGCTCCAGAAACTCAATCTGCTCAAAGAAGTGCCCATCCAACCAATTCAACTTGTGGGAGCTGCTTCTGGAAGCGTGGGGTGCAATTTCTCCAGATTACCTCAACAAATTAACAGCTAGAATGCCAAAGGTCTGCAATGCTGTAATTGCTGCAAATGGAGGATTCTTTGACGAAAGCAAAGTTTGATGTAAAAAAAATCTTATTTCAAATACAAATCATTATTTCTAACCTTGTCAATGTCTTGACTCTATTTTCTATTCATTTCACAACATATGGTGGTGAATAAGTGTGACTTTTCATGGAAAACACAAAATTGTTTGGGTGATCCCAAACTTTTGAACGGTAGTGTATATATATATATATTATTATTATATACTGTATTGATCCCCGTAGGGAAATTATGCTCTGCATTTAACCCATCCTAGCTGTGTAGCTAGGAGCAGTGGGCAGCTGCCGTGCAGTACCTGGGGACCAACTCCATTTCATCTTGTCATGCCTTGCTCATGGGCACAGACAGGAGTATTAACCCTAACATGCATGTCTTTTTGATGGTGGAGAAAACCCAGCGCAGACACGGGGAGAACATGCAAACTCCACACAGAGGACGGACCTGGGATGACCCCCAAGGTTGGACAACCCCGCGGTTCGAACCCAGGAGCTTCTTGCTGTGAGACGACAGTGCTAACCGCTGTGCCACCGTGCCGCCAAATGTTGATTTATGTAGGATATTTTAGCAAGTATTGTAAAAACGCTTTTTGGGTTGTGTTCAATGTCGGAAACGTTGCATTTCAACAAGTTTCGGGCGGGACCTGAAAGAATCTTCATAATAACTAAATCATATATATTCACTGAATGAAGATTTATGAAAGTAAAATGCCAATGTTTTTGGTAGAAATGTTATCAATATGCATTTCAATGCCAAAATTATCTTAAAATTTTGCGTTGTCCGCTGAGAATAAAAGGAAGGTCAAATATTTTTTTTTCTTTTCGTAGACAAACTTGGCGGTCACGTGCTGTGGACAGACTCCACAAACATTGGCTATAGACGCGTTCCCTTGTTTACATGCGCCAAATTTGCGTGCGCAGACTGTGAGGCAAAAAGGAGCCACGAGTGTTTGTAAGCGTTACTACTGCAACCTACAAAAGACTAACTGGGCGACCGCCAGGGAGGGGACTCCTGTTAGTCGAGCGGTTAACGATGTGGCCTCGTGATGCAGTACTATCCGGATTGAATCCCGCAGCGAGCGGAAATATGCTCGGTTACATTGGTGGCAGCGGTGGGATCCGGAAGCGTGCAGATCCTCAGAAGTCTCGTGTGAGCGCGGGAATAACGAAGTGCGAGGGCGCGGCAGAGAGCGACTACTGTAACCGACGAAGCGCCATCACTAACCGCTCGACCAAAGGGGGCGATCGGCCAGTGGGTCTTTTGTAGATTACACTACGTTTGTTTCGAGGAGATAATCGTGGAGAATTTGATTTAAAACCAAACGAAATGCCTCACGGTTGTTGCGCTGTCCATCCATCCACCCACCCATCCATCCATCCATCCGTTATCCAAACCGCTTAGCCTGCCTGCTCTCGGGGTTGCGGGGTGCCGGAGCTTGTCCCAGCAGTCACTGGGCGGCAGGCGGGGATTTCGCCGGGTTTCAACACAGCCCAGTGGGAAATCGTTTAAGACTTCAAAAACCATGATGTATCTCCTTTTTGAAACAGGAAGTCCACAATAAAGTCAGACATGTCTTGTTGCGCTGTCGGTTGTGCAAATCGTAAAGATGGTAAAAACAAGCAGCTGAATTGTTCTGGCATGCCGAAAGGGGAAACTCCAGTCGGAGAAGCAAGAAGACGGGCGCGGATTCATGCGGTCCGTCGGGAGGACTGGAGGACGTGGTCAGAAGAGAAAATATCAAACGCGGAGACTTGTGGGGAACATTTCATATCGGGTGTGTGTCCGTTTCTCACACAAAGACGTATTGTGATGAGCAACAGCTCTACATGTTACTGCCTAGCCTTCCTCAAGTCTGGCAACGACTCCACCGGCTTTCTTGTGTCGTGGTGTTTGAGGTCATCATTTGACTCCAGCCTCGATCTCATAACCCCACAAGCAATTCAGCTTTTGATGAATACAAACGATTCAACCGTACAAACAATGAAACTGCGAGGACTTACCTTTGAAGCAAAACTTGTTTTCCTTCGACAACTGACGGTAAAAGCAGTCTTGGACATGTCCACCAACGAGGTCCTCGTATGCGTCTAAAGGCTTGTATGCTTCATTGGTTCTGTGGTAAATATACCTGGTGTGTCTATGAGGTGTTCAGTCACATCCCTCCAGCCCATGTTTGGCTACTCCGTGACGTCACTTGTCCACTGAGCCATCGGCGTCGCCAGGTCATTTAGCCGGGACTTCAGCCCCGAACGCTTTGAGTGTAGCCCCGAATATAACAGTCCATGTAAGCCTGTGTGGAGCCCGACGAACACCCTAACGTGTGCGCATGTCGGATAGTCTTCGTAACGTAACAGCCTGTCAACATAAATGCGGGTCTCTACACAACTCCGTGTGTGTGTCTGTGTGTGTGTGTGAGCGAGAGAGAGAGAGAGAGAGAGAGAGAGAGAGAGAGAGAAAAGTTAATATTCCAATAAACTAATATTAACATAAATACATTTAACTTTTTTTCTCTAGTCTGGTATTGTAGCATGTCAACGTGTCAATAAATGTTCAAGTATTCTGCTTCTACTCAATACTAATGCTAATTACCAACAACTACTAATATTTTTAACATCACAATTCATAATTAATCTGGAGAGTAAATACAGTTTTTGAGGTACACATTTCAAATTTTCAATGATTAAGACATGTACTTTGGATGTAAATAAGGTGCCAGAGTACATAAAAAGCATCAGAATAGAGCTTGTTTATAACAAACGTTCTCCCCGGACCCCCCTACAGAATGTCCTCAAATCCTGGAAACGCCCATGCACTGAGAGCTTCAGCAAGCATAAACGGGTCAGGATTTGTTTTTCCAGTGCTTAGCGTAAGTTTCCACCCGTCATGCTTTCTGTCTTCCTTGCTTAGACCTTCAATATTTTCTGAGATTTCCATTTTCTCTAATTTCTAACTTGCTTTCATCCGCGTTTCATAGGTACGCTCATTATTTCTTGGTTATGTTTTGCCACACGTTCTGCGCGCGCAACTTGTTTACAATGCAGTTTTTACGTCACGCGATAAAGGCTCTACAAGTTGAAATATTGATGTGAAATGTATTTCTATTCTGGCCGTCGACTGGAACACTACACCGCTGATATCTACTGCACGTGCAAAACTGACGCTAAAGGGGTAGCTCGAGCCTCACAGTTTGAAGCATAAGGCCACTGACCAAGCTGCCATATTTGACGAGCTGGGAATGAGAACGCGTTGCACGTGCTGTTACATGGCAACCACAGGACTAACAGCTTTGCATTCTGGGATGGTGGCCATCTTTCCCAAAGGGACTGGCTGTGCATTGTGGGTAATTTCAGATCTCTGTAAAACTCAGAGGGGTGAGATAGAGCGAAGTCAACGTTTTAGTTGTTTTTGGCACCCATCCAATCCTAGCCATCCGTGCAAGGAGGCGGCTGCTCCCCAGCTGATAGGTCAGCACGTGTGGCCTTCTTCATGCCTTTGAGGACACGGAGGAAACTCTGGGCTTCTGCGCTAAGCTTCCAGTTTCTGTCCAGTCTATTGAGACAGTTTTGGACAGTGGTCACTGAAAACACTAAAACAAATATAAAAATGTTTCGTCTTTGCCTCGAAATATGTAATACATATTTTTCACTGGTAATTTGTGAATGTTTTTACAATTCTATCAATATTATACATGGCAGCAAGTACTCATAGAACTAATTTCAAAGGGATAACGCCCAATTCTACCATTATACATTTTAAATGTGCCTCATTTTGGCGACCCCTAGAAAATCTTTATTTCACCAGACAAGAGGAAAACAAATGTCTCACCTAACGTCCATAACAGCACTTTGCTTTAGCAACTAATGCATATTCTCAAAGAAGAAAGACAGGTGGACATTATTGCTTCTTCCTTTCTACGTCTTTATGTCATGAGTAGCATCCCCTCCGCACTAAGTCATGCCACAGACACCACATGTAAAACTCTGCTGTACTGCGAAATGGAGGTTTACATGGCAGTGAGGGGCATCATCGTCACTGTGTCAACTCTTTTGGCCAGAGCTCGAATGTCACGGACTTCCGTTTACATGTAAAAGTCCCGCGTTCAAGCTTTAATTAGTAGTTCAGGTTGTGCGTGACAGCACTCAGTAACGAAGCATTTTAACACATTTTTCTTTTTGAAACTCCTTCCCCCAGATGTTTACCCTGACCTTACCACACCACATTCTTAACGTTATCTAAAGTTGACCATACCTAACATTTTAACCTCACACCCAAACTTAGCTCTCTGTTTCCCGGACAGTCATGGCCCATTCGGCACTAACAAATAAGCCAACTAGTCGGCAGCTCCTGTAGTTACAACATGCTAGCTAGCATTATGACGCAGAGATGTTTTACTGAGACCAAACTAAGCTAGCATTATGACGCAGAGATGTTTTACTGAGACCAAACTAAGCTAGCATTATGACGCAGGGATGTTTTACTGAGACCAAACTAAGCTAGCATTATGACGCAGAGATGTTTTACTTAGATCAAACCAAGCTAGCATTATGACGCAGAGATGTTTTACTGAGACCAAACCAAGCTAGCATTATGACGCAGAGATGTTTTACTGAGACCAAACTAAGCTAGCATTATGACGCAGAGATGTTTTACTGAGATCAAACTAAGCTAGCATTATGACGCGGACATGTTTTACTGAGACCAAACTAAGCTAGCATTATGACGCAGAGATGTTTTACTGAGACCAAACTAAGCTAGCATTATGACGCAGAGATGTTTTACTGAGACCAAATTAAGCTAGCATTATGACGCAGAGATGTTTTACTGAGACCAAACTAAGCTAGCATTATGACGAGGACATGTTTTACTGAGACCTAACTAAGCTAGCATTATGACGCAGAGATGTTTTACTGAGACCAAACTAAGCTAGCATTATGACGCAGAGATGTTTTACTGAGACCAAACTAAGCTAGAATTATGACGCAGAGATGTTTTACTGAGCTCAAACTAAGCTAGCATTATGACGCAGAAATGTTTTACTGAGACCAAACTAAGCTAGCATTATGACACAGAGATGTTTTACTGAGACCAAACTAAGCTAGCATTATGACGCAGAGATGTTTTACTGAGACCAAACTAAGCTAGCATTATGACGCAGGGATGTTTTACTGAGACCAAAATAAGCTAGCATTATGACGCAGAGATGTTTTACTTAGATCAAACCAAGCTAGCATTATGACGCAGAGATGTTTTACTGAGACCAAACCAAGCTAGCATTATGACGCAGAGATGTTTTACTGAGACCAAACTAAGCTAGCATTATGACGCAGAGATGTTTTACTGAGACCAAACTAAGCTAGCATTATGACGCGGACATGTTTTACTGAGACCAAACTAAGCTAGCATTATGACGCAGAGATGTTTTACTGAGACCAAACTAAGCTAGCATTATGACGCAGAGATGTTTTACTGAGACCAAACTAAGCTAGCATTATGACGCAGAGATGTTTTACTGAGACCAAACTAAGCTAGCATTATGACGAGGACATGTTTTACTGAGACCAAACTAAGCTAGCATTATGACGCAGAGATGTTTTACTGAGACCAAACTAAGCTAGCATTATGACGCAGAGATATTTTACTGAGACCAAACTAAGCTAGAATTATGACGCAGAGATGTTTTACTGAGACCAAACTAAGCTAGCATTATGACGCAGGGATGTTTTACTGAGACCAAACTAAGCTAGCATTATGACGCAGAGATGTTTTACTGAGACCAAAATAAGCTAGCATTATGACGCAGAGATGTTTCACTGAGCTCAAACTAAGCTAGCATTATGACGCAGAAATGTTTTACTGAGACCAAACTAAGCTAGCATTATGACGAGGACATGTTTTACTGAGACCAAACTAAGCTAGCATTATGACGCAGAGATGTTTTACTGAGACCAAACTAAGCTGGCATTATGACGAGGACATGTTTTACTGAGACCAAACTAAGCTAGCATTATGACGCAGAGATGTTTTACTGAGACCAAACTAAGCTAGAATTATGACGCAGAGATGTTTTACTGAGACCAAACTAAGGTAGCATTATGACGCAGAGGTGTTTTACTGAGACCAAACTAAGCTAGCATCATGACGCAGAGATGTTTTACTGAGACCAAAATAAGCTAGCATTATGACGCAGAGATGTTTCAGTGAGCTCAAACTAAGCTAGCATTATGACGCAGAGATGTTTTACTGAGACCAAACTAAGCTAGAATTATGACGCAGAGATGTTTTACTGAGACCAAACTAAGGTAGCATTATGACGCAGAGGTGTTTTACTGAGACCAAACTAAGCTAGCATTATGACGCAGAGATGTTTTACTGAGACCAAAATAAGCTAGCATTATGACGCAGAGATGTTTCACTGAGCTCAAACTAAGCTAGCATTATGACGCAGAGATGTTTTACTGAGACCAAACTAAGCTAGCATTATGACGCAGAGATGTTTTACTGAGACCAAACTAAGCTAGCATTATGACGAGGACATGTTTTACTGAGACCAAACTAAGCTAGCATTATGACGCAGAGATGTTTTACTGAGACCAAACTAAGCTAGCATTATGACGCAGAGATGTTTTACTGAGACCAAACTAAGCTAGCATTATGACGCCGACATGTTTTACTGAGACCAAACTAAGCTAGCATTATGACGCAGAGATGTTTTACTGAGACCAAACTAAGCTAGCATTATGACGCAGAGATGTTTTACTGAGACCAAACTAAGCTAGCATTATGACGCAGAGATGTTTTACTGAGACCAAACTAAGCTAGCATTATGACGAGGACATGTTTTACTGAGACCAAACTAAGCTAGCATTATGACGCAGAGATGTTTTACTGAGACCAAACTAAGCTAGCATTATGACGCAGAGATGTTTTACTGAGACCGAACTAAGCTAGAATTATGACGCAGAGATGTTTTACTGAGACCAAACTAAGCTAGCATTATGACGCAGAGATGTTTTACTGAGACCAAACTAAGCTAGCGTTATGACGAGGACATGTTTTACTGAGACCAAACTAAGCTAGCATTATGACGCAGAGATGTTTTACTGAGACCAGACTACAGCCACTGAGGTAAACTAATGTTAACTTTAGTTGTGATAGTATCAGTTTTGAATATTGCAATATTGTGGCAGTGTAAATGTACTAAAAAACGGTGCTAGTTATTATTATTATTATTATTATTAGGGGTTTCGGGCTGAACCCCCTAATAACCCTAATGTTTGCTGGTTTATTATTATTATTATTCTTCAGAAATGTTTTCGCAGATTCCCGTGAGATGGTAAATGATGAAGAAATTAGATTTTGCCCATTGATTGGAAGTTGTGTGCAAGTACTGCCCAAGAAATATGATCAGCCTGATGGGGCGCTATAATTAAAGGTCAAATGTGAAGTCATATCTCCGATTGACATGACACTTGGTACAGACATCCATCTATCCTCACTCTAAACTGTGTCTCAAGAACCAGTAAAGTCCTCCTGACTGTGTTTTCTGCCATTCTGAATTTTTGAAAAACACATTTTGACATCACCTCCTAAATTGTAGGTCCGATTGCTACCAAATTTTCTGTGGATCATTGTTGGACCAAGCTTATCAAAAGTTGCATAAAGCTTGTTGATATATTATTTATTTTTCAAGATATTGACCAATGAACTTGAAAAAGGTGTCACTCAGCACATAAGTAGACCAAAGTCAAACACCAAACAAAGGAGAATCAGTTCATCTGGACACAACGTTCATTACCTTTATTACGTGTATCTCAATAAACAGATTAACTGATTCAACTTTGATTCTTTTACCTGCATTATTGAGCATGCATAAAGGCAAAGTCAACAACTATTTGGCCAATCACCATACAGCTTGCAGGATATGTCCACATCAGTACCTGAAAGTTCCATTCAAATCGACTACATGGGCATGTTACACAAAACAAAAACCAAAAAGGGTGTCATATAACACAAATCAGAATATAAATCAGAAATTGTCCAATCATTACAAAACTCGCAGGATATGTTTCATACCGATGGTGAACCATGTGTGCAAAGCAATTTTGAAATCTCTCAATAGGGGGCGCCACCACCTCCAAACACACGAATAGGCCTGGCACAAATTTGGTTGTAAACCAATGAGATTTTATCCAAACATCAACAAACTTGGTGGATATTTTAATTAAGATGTTAAAGTGTTAAACTTTTGTATTTATTTATTTATTTATTTATTATAGAACATGGGGTGTTGTTTCCATTTAAGAGAAAAGAGAAAAAAAGGAAAGAAAACGTACAAAAACCATACTTACATAAGCAAATTTAAACAAAAGGACGCTTTGGGGAAATATACAATTTCCAATTCTTCCAAATTTCCTCACATTTCCTTTCCTCAAGCCTCATGGGGAAGGTGTCCCTCTCCCTATCTCTCTCTCTCTTTCTCTCTCTCTCTCTCTCTGTCTCTGTGTCTCTCTGTGTGTCTCTCTCTTGCTGTCTGTGTCTGTCTCTGTGTCTGTGTCTCTGTGTCTCGCTCCGTCCCTATCTCTGTCTCTCTCTCTGTTTCTGTCTGTGTCGCTCTGTCTTTCTCTGTCTGTGTTTCTGTCTCTGTCTGTCTCTCTCTTGCTGTGTCTGTCTGTCTCTCTGTGTCTCGCTCTGTCCCTAGCTCTGTCTCTCTCTCTCTGTTTCTGTCTGTGTCTCTCTGTCTTTCTCTGTCTGTGTTTCTGTCTCTGTCTGTCTCTCTCTGTCTTTGTATCTCTCTTTGTGTGTGTGTGTCTCACTCTGTCTCTCTCTGTCCCTGTCTCTGTCTCTCTCTGTCTCTCGCTCTGTCTCCCTCTCTTTCCCCGTCGCTCTCTGTCCCTGTCTCTGTCTCTGTCTCTCGCTGTCTGTCTCCCTCTCTCTCCCCATCGCTCTCTGTCGCTGTCTCTCTCCCTCTCCCTCTCTGTCTCTGTGTCTCTCTTTCTGTCTCTCAATTCAATTCAATTCATTTCAAAGGGCTTTATTGGTATGAACGTTTTAAAAACAATGTTGCCAAAGCATTAAAGTGCAGTTCGGACAGTACACAACAACACTAATAATGAACGTCAACACAACAGTGTAACGAAGAAACAATAAAACAACAATAACAGTAAAGAAAGAGAGGTCGATTAGAAGGTGGAGCATTGGCTGTGAGGACGCTACAGTTGTTATGTGTTGTGCCGCTTGTCTCTCAGGCTGGGACATGACCTGACATATCTCGCTGCATCTATGCTGCTGACACTATTTTCCCCAAGTACATGTTGCATTTTAGTCTGGTCACACAATGTATTATCATCTGGATTTTAGCCTGGTCAGAGAATGTATCAACATCTGGATTTTAGCCTGGTCAGGGAATGTATCAACATCTGGATTTTAGCCTGGTCAGAGAATGTGTCAACATCTGGATTTTAGCCTGGTCAGAGAATGTATCAACATCTGGATTTTAGCCTGGTCAGAGAATGTGTCAACATCTGGATTTTAGCCTGGTCAGAGAATGTGTCAACATCTGAATTTTAGCCTGGTCAGAGAATGTGTCAACATCTGGATTTTAGCCTGGTCAGAGAATGTGTCAACATCTGGGAATGTACATGTGATTGTCGTAAAGCTCTTTGTTCTTAGGTCTTCATATCAAGTTTAGACTATTTGTCTGCACAGGAGAAGGCTAGTGTGTCTAACACAGAGCAATGAACTTCACAAAGGAAATGATGCCATTAACACATGTCATAAATACTGACATGATGCGCACGATCACGCGCAAATTACGTGCGGTCATTTTGACCGCTCATGGTCGTTTTAGGTAAATCTTATCATCATTTTTTTGTGCAATTGATCTAAAACCCATTTTCATACAAATGAATACAAATTTAGGGGCATTCAGCGAGTGGCAGGTCTGCATCTTTTTTCCCCCCCACAAACTTATTAAACTTTGAAAATCCAAAGCGGTCAAAATAACCGTCTTGGTCGTTCCGGTGTTAAACCTTATCATTCTAGTATACTGACTCGAATTGGTATAAGCCTGTCTCTGTCTGCATCACAACAGCATTGACAGGCAGGGGGGTAAGTGGCTGTCCATTGTCCTAGATTTCCATTCAATCACTCAAAACCACTGCTGTACTAACTGCTTGGGACCCTGAGGGGATGTCTGCATCCTCCATGGGCACTCATGTGTGCGCATGCGTGCTCTGACTCGTGTCATATCATGTATGCACATAGCACAGCCTCGAGGTAAATACGGCTGCACAGTCCTATCTACGGGTTATCGCTGTACACACTTTTGTTCAACACTAACATCCTGAGATCATTCATTTGGACCATTTGGAAGAGCATCATGAGCTTCATCTGCAGACGAGGCCAGCAGAAAGTGGGCCATGTGCCACGTTGACTCTGTCCAGACATTATCTGTGATGCATCAGCATGCCTCAGCTCTCTGTTCAAATCTGTGTGTGCGTATAGGGCTTCAGGATGGAGCGTGTCGGGGGGGGGGGTGTTGGGGTTGTGCTCCCTTTGTCTGTCTGTATTTACCATCCTGCATCCTTCCTGGAAGGCCTGTCCTTTCAAACTCAATCACATATCACTCTGTGTCTATGCGTGTATGTGTGTGGTGGAACAAAAGAGCGGGGGCAGAATATGAAGGTTGATTGAAGCACATGTATGAAGGAGCCAATTTAGTCCAACTGCAGAGGGCAATTTATAATCAGTGCTCTCCCCCTCCCTTTCTTCTGTCTGCTTTTTTTCTCATCTGTCCCCTCTTTTCCCCCTCTGTCCTCTCCTCTACCCTCTTCCTCCTCACTTATGAGCAGTGCACTTATACGTGTAATGAGAAAGGCTTGGAGAGAGCGAGAGAGAAAGACAAGGAGAGAGAGGGAAAGAGAGAGAGAGAGGGAGAAAGCCTGGTAGAGAGAGTGAGAGTGTATCGGGGTAGAAGCTCCCGTATGTACATCAGTGTTGGCCTCAGTCACTTACAGGAGACGGGATCTCTTACTGGCACCACCAGTCTTACTGGATCACTTGAACCCACTTTGTCCAGTGAGCCAGATACCCTGCGAACCAGCCCAGCTTGCTTCTGCTTATCCTGGTATTATTCCCCAATTAATTTGATTTTTATATGTTTATCCTGTATATGGGAATTGTTTTGTTCTTGTCTCCTGTCTTATACTATTCTATTTTACTGTAATATATTCTAACCTCTCTACGACGCTAACACCGATTTCCTGTGTACACTGTAGATCACATTTGGCCTGGCGCTTTCAACCTTACCCTCCATCTCTTTTCTCTGGCAGCTCTCAGGCTGTTTTCAGCTCACCGTTGTGTACTTCCTGTAGAGTACACGAGTTGTGTACTTCCTGTAGAGTACATGAGTTTTATACTTCCTGTAGAGTACATGAGTTGTATACTTCATGTAGAGTACAGGAGTTGTGTACTTCCTGTAGAGTACATGAGTTGTATACTTCCTGTAGAGTACAGGAGTTGTGTACTTCATGTAGAGTACAGGAGTTGTGCACTTCCTGTAGAGTACATGAGTTGTATACTTCATGTAGAGTGCATGAGTTGTATACTTCCTGTAGAGTACAGGAGTTGTGTACTTCCTGTAGAGTACATGAGTTGTGCACTTCCTGTAGAGTACATGAATTGTATATTTCCTGTAGTGTACATGAGTTGTGCACTTCATGTAGAGTACATGAGTTGTGTACTTCATGTAGAGTACAGGAGTTGTGTACTTCCTGTAGAGTACATGAGTTGTATACTTCCTGTAGAGTACAGGAGTTGTATACTTCCTGTAGAGTACATGACTTGTATACTTCCTGTAGAGTACAGGAGTTGTGTACTTCTTGTAGAGTACATGAGTTGTATACTTCCTGTAGAGTACAGGAGTTGTATACTTCATGTAGAGTACATGAGTTGTATACTTCCTGTAGAGTACAGGAGTTGTATACTTCATGTAGAGTACATGAGTTGTATACTTCCTGTAGAGTACAGGAGTTGTGCACTTCCTGTAGAGTACAGGAGTTGTATACTTCATGTAGAGTACAGGAGTTGTATACTTCATGTAGAGTACAGGAGTTGTGCACTTCCTGTAGAGTACAGGAGTTGTATACTTCCTGTAGAGTACAGGAGTTGTATACTTCATGTATAGTACAGGAGTTGTGCACTTCCTGTAGAGTACAGGAGTTGTATACTTCCTGTAGAGTACAGGAGCTGTATACGTCATGTAGAGTACATGAGTTGTGTACTTCCTGTAGAGTACAGGAGTTGATTATAGTCAGCATGTATTAATACTGTGTACGTGGGACTTAATGGTGACTATGGATTGTTATTCTACTATGTGCAAAGAGGCAGAGACATGTACTAATCTGTGCGTGTTTGTGTGTGTGTATGTGCGCGTGCGCGCGGATGCTGAAAGCTAATAGCATGTAATGGAAAACACAGTTGAGCCCAAAACTGCAAACCCTTTTTTGTTGTGGTTTTCCCTCTCGCCTTCAACTCTGCGTGCTCCGTTGGGATCTCAACAGCCTTTCCGTCCTCCAGGGAAAGTCTCCAAACATCACGTCTTTGATATGTTCTGGAAAACAAAATACACAGAGAAATGGACGCTGGGTTTTAGAGACTGTCCCAGAAGGACGCTGGGAATGTGTGAGGTTTTGAGAAGTGAAATGCTAGTGTCTGATATGTTTCCGCATCAGTCACATGCTCGCCTGTCTAAAGTTGCATTGACCAAGGAAAAGTGAGAAGCAAGCTTCAAATTGTAACTAAAATGAACTTCTCCTTTTTTTCCTTTTTTGTGAATTTGGGACAGGTTTAGACAAAACATTAACTGCATCTGTCAGCTGGTGACATGGGTCAAGCCAGTGCAGAACTTGGGTTGTTAAAGAACTCTAATTGAAAGGACCAGTTACACTTCCTGTTATAATGTCCTCCAACTCTTTCCGTATCTTTAAGTACAGGTGATAATAGGCTGGTGTAGACAAGACACATATGAGGAGCAATGTAAAGATATTTTAGATACTACACCAAAAGTACTGTTGACATGAGACTTTGTCAGTATGAGAGATATACCTGGACTAGTGCTATTTAATATTTGGGCTGTATATCACAAATTTAAAAAAACCGTGCCTGCTGTGTGACTCAGTAGATTTCACTGGATGTAGTTCCTGATAGTACCTTTGCTGCCCTGACAGTCAAACACTTGGGAAAAGGGAAGGGGCTCTGTTTGTATTTATTTATTTATTTTCGATCCAAAGATAAAAGTATGTGTTACACAGCCGAAAGTGTGTTCTTGCAATAACCATTGTGATATAGCAATTTTGTGGCTGTTATCGTCACTGGTGTATTGCAATGCAGACATATACAAAATATTTCATCGTCATCATCGGCGGTCACTCGAAGCGAGTAGGACTGTCCTCTCCATTGGGTTGTCTACTTGAGGGTCTTCAGATGGCTGTAGAGGCTGATTTGCGATCCACATACTTTGGTGCAGTGTGTACAGGGCAAAGTGGTGGTGGCTGGTGGTGGTGGTTGAGCGTTTTTCTCTCTCTCCTTGCGGTGTTGTTGCTTTTTCTCTGCGGCACAGTGGAGTTCAATTTCATGCCGTGCAGCTCTTTCCTGCATGGATTTCTTCCAGAAAGACCTATCCAGTGCAATGTGTTCCCAGCTGTTGGATGTGATGTTGAATTTCTTCAGACTGGTCTTCATATTTTCTTTGAAACTTTTCTTTTGCCCGTCGGGAGCTCGTTGACCATCTCTCAGCTGGGAGTACAGGATCTGTTTGGGGAGATGTGTGTTGAACATGCGGATGTAATGGTCTGTCCATCGGAGTTGGTGCTGCATTTTTGTGGTGGTGATGCTAGTCATATTTACTTCTTCCAGAATGCTGATGTTGGTGTGTCTGTCCTTCCAGCTGATCCTCATGATCTTTCATAAGGATCTTTGGTGGTATTGTTCCAGGGCTCTCAGGTGCCTGCTGTAAATAGTCCGTGACTGCTCCATATAGCAGGGTGGGGAGAACAACAGCTCTGTAGACCAGGAGTTTTGTTTTGGCTTTTAGGTCCCAGTCTTCAAAGACTCTTTTCCTGAGTCTGGTGTAAGTGCCACTGACAAAAATCATGCGATAGGTGACCTCAGAGACAATGTTAGCTTTTTAGAAGGTAAGGGAAGTGATCAATGTTTTCAATCATTTTGTTGTCTACTTTTATTGTGGGCTGGGTAGATGGCAGATTGGGTGGAGGCTGATATAAGACCTGGGTCTTCTTGATGTTTAATGCTAGACCCAGGGCTCTATATGCCTTGGCAAAGGCATCCAGAATGTCCTGAATGTCTTCTGTGGTGTGCTACGATAGCGTTTTTGTCTGCATACCGAAGCATCATGATGGTGGTGTTGCAGACTTTGCTCTTGGCCTTGAACCTATTAAGATTGAAGAGCTTGCCATCAGTTCTGTATAGGATTGGGATTCCCCGTGGCCGCTGTTTGCCAATGAAGTGGAGTGTGGCAGCACAAAGATGGCAAACAGGGTGGGTGCGATGATGCATCCCTGTTTGACCCCTGTTTCCACAGTGAAGGGATCTGACCCAGGGCTGCTGTTGCTGAGCACTGTGACTGACATTCCGTCATGTAGAAGCCTCAATATTCTAATATATTTCTCAAGGCAGCCATATCTTGATAGTATGCTCCACAGAGCCTGGCGGTCTACTGAGTCAAAGGCCTTTGTCAGGTCTATAAAAGCCATATACAAAGGCTATATTTGTTCACAGCATTTTTCCTGGAGTTGGCATGCTGCAAATATGTCTGCTATACCTCTGGGTGTGCAGAAGCCGCACTGAGATTCTGGGAATACTTCTTCAGCCAGTGGTAGCAGTCAATTTGCGACAACACGAGCAAAGACTTTGCCTGTTGTTGACAGGAGTGAGATGCCACGGTAGTTTCCACATTCCAAGTTTTCCCCTTCTTGAATATGGCCACTATTAGAGCATCCCTGAGCTCTGAGGGAAGGTCTTCTTTTTCCCAGACCTTGAGGAGGAGCGCGCAGAAGTGGCAAAGGAGCTCTGGTCCACCTTCCTTTAAGATCTCAGCTGGGATCCCATCTGGACTGGCGGCCTTGTTGTTCCTAAGGCTCCTGAACCTTCTACCTCTGTCATGGTAGGAGGTTCCCCAAAGTCTTCTCTGATGGGACTGTGTGGTATATGGCTGGCAATGTCTGGTTCAGCTGTGCTGTTGCAGTTGACGAGATCCTGGAAGTGCTCCTTCCCTCGGATGTTAATGGACTCATTGTTTTACAGCAGCTCCTGCCCATCTTTTGAGCGCAGGGGGTTTAAACCATGATTGCTTGGACCATAGATAACCTTAGTAGCACTGAAATAGCCTCTGGTGTCACCCGAGTCAGCCAGTCACTGGATTTCCATTGTCTTTCTGTCCACCAAGAGTTCTTAAGTTCCCTCACCCATCTCTGGACATCCGCCTTGGCTCTGGAGTGAGCCACTCTTTTAACCTTGCAGGTTACATGATTTTGCCATGTACAAAAGGCTTTCCTTTTCTTGGAGATGAGCTCTTCTATTTCTCTGTCATTCTCATCAAACCAGTTATGGTGTTTTCTGGACTTGTACCCAAGGGTGGTTTTGCAGGTGTCGAGGATGATGGATTTGAGTAGGCTCTAGTGCTTCTCAATGTCATCAGGATATTCCTGTTGGAGGATTTCCCCAAGAGAGACCTGAAGTCGCTGCTGGGTGGCAGTTTCATTCAGGCTTTCAAGTTTCAGTCTTGACCGGATGTGCTTCTTTTGAACCCTCCTCTTCTTCTTTAGTTTGATGGACATCGTGGCATGGATGAGGCGATGATCTGTCCAGCAGTCATCTGCATCGATCATGGCCCTCGTGATGTTCACGTCACGCAGGTTCCTGGTTCATACAATGACATAGTCAAGGAGATGCCACAGTTTAGAGCGGGGATCTCTCCAAGATGCTGTAAATTTGTTTTTCTGGCGAAACAGTGTTAGTGATGGTGAGGTCGTACAGTTGCTAAGAAGCAGAACTCCACTGGAGTTGATGTTCCCGTTGCCTTCCTTTCCTTTGACCCTGGCGTTGAAGTCTACTAGGAGAATAATCTCATGCTCCTAGAGTATTCTTGACAGTGTCTCATCTAAGGAGGTGTAGAAGGTCTTCTTTACTTCTTCAGAGTACAGGACTCCATTGGGATTGGGATCCCGCAGGTCCCGCGGGACCTAGCGCAAATCTACCGGGAGGGGGCGGTTTTAACTTTACTGCGGGAGGCAGCGGGCGGTCAAAAAATAAACTGCGGGTTCCGCGATGTAGCTAGCGCTAACAAGAAAGATGGAGTCAACAAATTTAGTTGAAAAAAAACACAGCAAGGAAAGTGTTAGGGTTTGTGGAAGACCCCAAGCGCACGACACCAGACAGAGATGGGGTTAGCCGAAAACTGGCGTACTTTATTCCTTACGCGTACAACTAGTCAAACATAGGAAGGCAATGAGCGACAAGGGAAAACGGAAAGTCCAAGGGGACAAAACTCCGGGTAATCCAAAACGGGAACACGGCAGGATACTTCCACGGGGAAACTTTGCAAGGGAAAAACATGAAATAAGGACTGGGATGAGTTCGTAGAGAAAAGGACCGTGAGAGGAGAGTGGCCGCTACTGCGGGTGCGGGGAGGTTACAACACGAACTGACAACGGGCACATGGGAGGCCACCAAACTTAAGCCCAGCCCTGATGACTAAGCCCGGCCCTGACGAGCCGATTGGCTGCCGGCGCGGGGTGGGCGGGCCACGGCGCGGGGTGAGCGAGCCATAACAGAAAGTCTGCTATTTGGAAAAAATGCCCAGTTGTGACAGACAAAGATGGAAACGACCTGGACTTTGTTAGTTGCGACAAATGTGCAAAAGTGTTGATGTACAACGGGCACAAGTCTGGCACCTCTGGATTAACGCGACATACCTGCTGCGTTCTCCCCGGTCAGAGTAAGCTGTCTTTCAGAGATAAAGCTCTTCTGCCTGCACATATTAAACAAGATATAATCAGAAATGTGTCTGACTTTGTTGTAGAGACATTCGGCCGTAGGACTTGGTCGCCGGGAAAGGCTTTGTTGACATAGTTCAAGACGTTGCCGCTAAAAGTGGCAAATTTGATGTAGAAGATGTTTTACCTCACCCAACCCTGTATTCAAACATGTGGAGGGGAGAGCTCAGGCCCCGCAGGCGTCAGTGGCAACGGAGGTAAAGCCCATCATCGAAACATATGGCTGTGCCATCACAACAGCCAAATGGACTGAGGATTACCACAAAACATCATTCATATCCAGCACCATCCATTACACAAACAACGATTTTGGTCTCGTTTTGTTTGCGGCTCCCTTCGAATATGGTGTGTCAGAACTAGGAGAGAACACCAGGAACCTGCTGTTTGGGAAACTCCGTGCGTTTGAAATAGACGCGGCACTGCTAGTTGGCCGTGTTGTGTTTGTCACTGACTGTGGAACCAACCTAGTTGCTGCCCTGCTTGGACACACCAGGCTCAACTGCAATGCGCGCATCCTGAACGTTACCCTGTCGAGCGCATTTGGCCCAGACGTGTTGGCCAAGATACCCGAGCTCTCTGAGTTTTTGACGATGCAAAACAAATTTGTCAAATATTTCAAGCATTCAGGTCTGCAGAACTGCTTGAAGAAATCCCTCAAGCAATCAACTGAGACCCGATGGAATTCAGATTGTGATATGCTGGATTCCGCACTGCAACAGCATGAGGAGCTCTCCACATTACTGGTGACCAATAACCAGCAGGAAATAATTGCGCAGATCGTGCAAACACTTTCAAAACTGGTTGCGTTCCTCAGGGTATTCAAGGATGCTACTAATGACCTCGAGTCCAACAACTCTACTCCCAGCACATTGCTTGCACTGCCGTGGTCCGTCAGACTCACTGAACACTGCCAAGCAGCATCCCTCAATCCCTTGCTCTCCGAACTCGCCAATGTGTGCGCTTCACGTCTGAAAGAACTGATGGGTACTAGTGACACATCAGCAAAATCCCCCCACATGATGTACATGACTACAATACCCCTGACTCCTAAAATGCGATTGCTGCAGATGCTGGGCCCAGATGCAAGAGACGACGTGATAAAAGGCATGTAATACGAGTGGGCTGTTGTTTTGAATATTATGTTGTAGGATATCTTGTTTGTACCATTATTTTAAACTGATCTTGTTAGCCAATTTTTTTTTGTGAAAAAGTCCAGGCCTGTTGTGGTTACACCGCCCCGAGCTGCCTCCCCGGCACGTTCAAGCCACTCCCCCAGCTCGGACGTGCCGGAAACATCCGAGCGCTCGGCTCGCGCTCTGAGGAGACGAGCGCTGCACTGTACCAGGTGTTTGCCATCATCCATCAGGCACACCTGCGGCAATCAGGCAGCCCTCTGCAAGAAGTCTCCCAGACCACCACTCCGTGCTTCGACGTACTGAACCCTGCGACTCTCCCTCCGCGACTTCCACGGCTCCCCGCGTCTCCCTCGTCCCCAGCGACCTTCACGTTTTTCCCCGGACCTCTCCTGCGATCTCCCCCTTGTCCCTCTACCTGGACCCCTCCTTTCGGACTCGACTTCCCGGATCTCGGACCCGGACTTCCTCGGACAACCCCTCTTGGATCATGGACTGGACTGTCTTGCCAGGGGCACGCACATTATTTCAACACCTCCTGGTCATTTACATACCGCACCACACATAGGCTAAAAACACTCACACATAGTTATACACGCAAACCACGGGACACCACACATAGTTTATTCACACATCCCACTAAAAGACAGTTTTTCGCACCATACATTCCCCTCCCACAATAAAACCACCTTTTTGGATTTTGAAGTCATCCTGTGTCTGTCTGCCTTGGGTTTCGCCACACGGGTCGGGTTCTGGTGCGCGAGCATAACAAGGCCTACTAATAAAATAACAATAATACACTTTATTTTTATAGCACTTTTCAAAAACAAGTTTACAGAGTGTTTCACAGACATAAAAACAGAAAATATACAGTGTAATAACACATTAGAATAAGTTTAATGCAGTCAAGAAATAGAAACATAGATAAAAGATCATGAATACAAACCTTAAGAATAAACGAATAAGAGCATAAAACAAAAGAAACTATTAAAAGCCATTGTATTTAAAAGTTAAGTGGGTTTTTAAAAGAGTTTTAAAACAATCCAGTCCAAAGGTGCAAAGGAAGTTATCCGCCAGGTGCAGTTTGATCTGGTCCCGGCCGCAGCAGAGGAGGAGCCACCACCAGCCAAAAAGCAAAGTTCGACCAAGTCGCAGACTGGGAAGACAAGTCGTCCTGCATTTCAGCACCAAAGCCTGTCGATGATGAAATATCTTAGCATCCGACTCTCGGACAACCCAGACCCAGACAGTGTGCTTCAATGGTGGAAGTTCAGCAGCAAAAACTGGCACATGTCATCATGAGTATCCCTGCATCTAGAGGGGCGAGGAAGGTGTGAGGAAGATGCTTGTCTCTGCCTTGAAGCTGAAGATTTAATTCATTCAGCTTTCCAAATATATCGCTGAACCAGACCAGTTTCATCAGAAATTGTTCATCACTAAACTTGCTTGCAACTTCATGTAAACGCTCCTCCTCCATAAACACCCGCATTTCCTCTCTGAGCTCAGACTCGCGACAACACTTTACCTCACGACAGCCACCTAGCCTCACTGTGAAACACAGCTGAACGTTCAGCTCCCATCTCATCACAAAGTGCAGAGAACAGCCGCGCTCTCAGGGGTCTTGTTTTAATGAAACTCTCATCTCATCTTATCTTCAGCCGCTTCTCCGGGGTGGGGTCGTGGTGGCAGCAAGCTAAGTAAGGCTCTCCAGGCGTCCCTCTCCCCAGCAATGCCCTCCAGCTCCTCCTGGGGGATCCCAAGGTGTTCCCAGGCCAGATTGGACATGTAGTCCCTCCAGCGAGTTCTGGGTCTACCCCGGGGTCTCCTCCCAGTTTACCGTGCCCGATAAACCTTCAAAGGAAGGCGCCCAGGAGGCATCCTAATCAGATGCCCGAACCATCTCAACTGGCTCCTTTCGACGCGAAGGAGCAGCGGCTCGACTCCAAGCTCCCTCCGGATGTCCGAGCTCCTCACCCTATCTCTAAGGCTGAGCCCAGACACCCTACGCAGGAAACTAATTTCAGCTGCTTGTATCCGCGATCTCACCCTTTCGGTCACTACCCAAAGCTCATGACCATAGATGAGGGTTGGAACGAAGATTGACTGGTAAATTGAGAGCTTTGCCTTCCGGCTCAGCTCCTTCTTTGCCACAACGATGCGGTACAACGTCCGCATTACTGCTGATGCTGCACCAATCCGCCTGTCAATCTCCCGCTCCATCCTACCCTCACTCGTGAACAAGACCCCAAGATACTTGAACTCCTTCAGTTGAGGCAACACCTCATCCCCAACCCGGAGGGGGCAATCCAGGGGGTTGGGGATGAGTTTTTGCCTCAAGGTTTGATGGAACTGACCACGCTAACAACATGGGTCAAAACCTGGTTTAGGTCAGGGCTAATCTGTCTTGATGCTAGCGCTCCTCTGTGTATGACACAGTGCGTCCATTTGGCGAGAGCCTCTTGATTAGTGGTTGCAATCCCTTCGTTTTCCCTGCCATGATCTGTGCACCATCCGTGCACACGCCCGCACAGTTCTGCCATTTCAGCCCATGTTGTGTCAGGCACCAGTGAAGAAGCCTGAAGAGCTCATCAGCTGTCGCTCTACTGGGACGTACCTGCAAAACACCAAATCTTCACACACTGACTCTGACGTGACAACGCGAACATAAGCAATAAACAAGCAGTCTTTACTGCTGTCAGTAGCCTCGTCCACTTGTAAGGCCAAACGTTTGTCTTTCAGTTTTTCAATGAGTTGTTCTGCAAGATCATTTGAAATGTCCCACATACGTCTTGCAACTGCATCATTGGACAGAGGGACAGCCTTCAATTTTGCGGCGCTTGTCTCATCAAACATAGTTGAGACCATATCTAAAGCCGCGGGAAGTATGAGCTCCTCTGCTGTTATGTGTGGTTTCTTGCACTGGGCAGTTGTGTGTGTGACTTTGTGTGATGCCATTAGTGCTTTGTTGTTCACTGATGCATCTTCTACAAAGCCTGCTGACGGTCTGTGCCAAGGTTTCTCTGGAAGACCTCTGGTGGCTTATTGACATGACTGGGGTGTAATGTCTCTAAGTGTCTTCTTCATGTGTTTGGTCTCAAACAACCAGCTGCCAGAGTTTTCACACATAAAATACACACTGGTCTCTCCTCATCGCCCACCACATTCACTGTGAACCCAAGAGCAAGACAGGCTTCGTCATATTGTCTTAACTTGGTTGTTGGTTGATGACCATCCGCTAAGCACTTTATCTTGTTTGTCTCGGAAGCATCGCCTGTCTTTCTTTTCTCCCTGTCAAACATCTCTCTATCCTGTCAAACACCTCTCCATCCTGTCAAACATCTCTCCATCCTGTCAAACATCTCTCTATCCTGTCAAACACCTCTCCATCCTGGCAAACATCTCTCCATCCTGTCAAACATCTCTCTATCCTGTCAAACACCTCTCCATCCTGTCAAACACCTCTCCATCCTGGCAAACATCTCTCCATCCTGTCAAACATCTCTCTATCCTGTCAAACACCTCTCCATCCTGTCAAACATCTCTCTATCCTGTCAAACACCTCTCCATCCTGTCAAACACCTCTCCATCCTGTCAAACATCTCTCCATCCTGTCAAACACCTCTCCATCCTGTCAAACATCGCTCCATCCTGTCAAACACCTCTCCATCCTGTCAAACATCTCTCCATCCTGTCAAACACCTCTCCATCCTGTCAAACATCTCTCCATCGTGTCAAACACCTCCATCCTGTCAAACATCTCTCCATCCTGTCAAACACCTCTCCATCCTGTCAAACACCTCTCCATCCTGTCAAACATCTCTCCATCCTGTCAAACACCTCCATCCAGTCAAACACCTCTCCATCCTGTCAAACACCTCTCCATCCTGTCAAACACCTCTCCATCCTGTCGAACATCTCTCCAGCCTGTCAAACACCTCTCCAGCCTGTCGAACACCTCTCCATCCTGTCAAACATCTCTCCATCCTGTTGAACACCTCTCCATCCTGTCAAACACCTCTGTCAAACACCTCTCCATCTCTCCATCCTGTCAAACATCTCTCCATCCTGTCGAACACCTCTCCATCCTGTCAAACATCTCTCCATCCTGTCAAACACCTCTCCATCCTGTCAAACACCTCTCCATCCTGTCAAACACCTCTGTCAAACACCTCTCCATCCTGTCAACCTACACACTCTGTCTCATAAAAGCACGTTTTGTTGATTATTACGCCGTGAAAAAGATTCCGACGTCAGAACAGTAGTACTGCACTACACCCCCCACCCCCGTCATGCCTCTGTGCCCCCTCCCCCCGGGGGGGGGGCGCCACACACTTTGAGAAACGTTGATTTAATGTGACTCTTTAGCACGGCTGTCCCATTCACAAAGAAAACACCAGTACTTTGTATATCCGAGCTGCGTTCCTAGTAGAAGTACCAACACTTTTAGCTCACCACACATGTTCCAGTACTACCTGTGGTGCTGTATATGTTTCAACAGCGCTGTCTTTCATGTGTACTGCATAGCCAGTGGGTACTGAAGGGTGGACGCTGCCATTGTGTAACAGGACAGCTTTCAGGCTCAACTTTGATGAATCTATAAAAAACGACGCCATTGTTGTGGTTCCTGCACACAACCCAAAGCCATGGACAACCCATCAATGTCAGTGCAGAAACACAGGTCGCCATCCTGCATAAAGCAGTTTGTCAAATGTTCTTGATGGTTCCGAAAGATAGATTTTTATTTTTACTTTTTGTACCTGGTGACAGCAAACCCCATCCTTGCAATGTTGAACCAAGTAGTTCTGCTTCAGCTTTGGATAAATCTAAGACCCTGACCAGGTCATTTAATCCTGGCTGTGTTATCAGATAAGGGTAACCAGGCATAAAGGGTTCCACATCTGGATCAGTGTTGTTTTCCACATCTGGTTCGTGCGTTGTGGCATCTTCATCTGCCTCATCTAGGCTCCATGTCTCTGGTGGCTTGGGTACTGGCAAACTGTCATCATGTGGCACTGCTGTCGTGGCTGAAGGCAGGTTGGGGTGTTCAATAGATTTCTAGTTTTAGTAGAGAAGCCGGAGACACTGGTCAGACAGAAGAAACAGTCTGTCGCGTGATCCTTCTGTTCTCGCTATATCACTGGCACTGCAAATGGCGGTGACTTCCAAGTACCTCTGAGCCAAGCTCTCAGGTTGTCTGCACATGTTGCACAACAAATTTGAGGAGCCCAGGGCTTCTCTTGTGTTTGTGTTATGTGCAGCATACTAAATTCGCCTAGTAATTTAAAGGTCTTAATAGCTTTTTTTTTGTTTTAAGATTAAATGAAATTGTACTATATTGTTTAAATTCATTAATAAAGTGCAGGGAATTTGGCTTGGTTCCTGACCATCTTTTCTTATGGATATGGATTTTCCAAAAATAATAACTAGTTGTATGATATTACATCATCTTATTTCCAATCTTATCTTTACTAAAATATAGCATTACGTCAAACATATATATTTCAATATTCATCTTCAGTCTCTTTTTTAGAAAATTGGCTACATCAATCCAGAACATTCTTGTATATGCACACTGGAAGAATAGATGGGTAATACGCGCTTTTTCTAGTCCACAAGTAGCACACTTATAATCAGTATCGAGTTTGACTCTTTCTAACAAGCACACGCTTTACCGGATACATTCTATGCAATATTTTGAAAGTCACTTAAACGTGTTGTTGATACAGTTTTCATCACAGGTTGTCCATGCTTTCTTCCACCGTATATGGTTAAATAACGACAACCAGAGACATCTAGAAGATGAGACAGTGACACCACTAAGTGTGTTGCTAGTAATATGTCTTGTCAGAGCGCTCTCCTTTTAACATATTGGTTCCACCGATGTAAATACTTCCCACTGCACCAGAGTTTGGTAGAAGTAGAAGGGCACTTTCTGGTATAGCATCGAAAGAAATAGCATACTCCTTTGGTTTTATAGGTATTTTGAATTAACCAAGAAATTCTTTATATGATAATAAATAACTATTTTGATTAAGTAATTGGCCAACTGTCAGTATTCCTTTATTAAACCATGTGGGATAGAAAATATTCCTATTTTTATATCGGATGCCATTCTTGTTCCATATGAAGGACCTATGGGGCGGGAAGTTATGTTTGTAAACTAATAACCAAGCTGTCAGTGCTTGCCGAGGAAATTTTGCCAACTTAATAGGGATTTTATCAACAGAAAAGTCACATTTTAGTAGGATTTGATACCACCAACTGGATCAAACAGGTATTTAGAGAAAATATTCCTAATGCTATCCTTGTTTTTTAAGTATTCAGTAATCCACTTAATTTTAAATGAATTATTAAGAGAGTTAAAACACAGAACTTCCACAGCCCCACAGTCTTTAGTGTTACAAAGCACTTCTTCTTCTCCCTCTTTTTTTTTCTTTTCTTTTTAATTATGAGCCTTATTGCTCCAAATGAAATTGTAAAGCACCTGGTCCAAGTCCTCGATAACATTGTGTGGAGCATCAAGTGACAAAGCAATACTATATACAGCTCTGGATATTCCTTCTGCTTTGCATAATAGTAGCCGACCATATAAAGAGGAGTCTCTCACTAACCACTGATTACATTTCTTCTGGTTGTTTCCACAATTGGTTTAAAATTCACATTGCACCTTTGTTGTTCATCTTTGCATATTATTGCTCCTAGGTATGTTACCATATCTTTGATGGGAATTCCGTGTGTATTTTTCATATAACATTCCATAAGTAAAAATAAGACAGATTTACTAATATGAATTTTTAAACCCGAGACCACACTAAATTCTTCAATACATGCCACTGCTTTTTTTGATCTCATTTTTATCTTTTAAGAATAATCTCGTGTTATCAGCGAGTTGACTTCGTTTTAATTCTTTCCTACGGAGCCCGGGAGGGGACATGGGAGGTTTTTTTTTCGTTTTTTTTTTTAACTTGCACGCACGCATTATTAAGACGCACACTTAATTTAGTAAGTCACGCGCGCGCTTTAAGTAAGTCGTACGCTCAATTTGGTGAGTCGCACGCACGCTTTACTAAGTCACCCGCGCGCTTTATTAAAGGAAGTCGCACGCCCTATACAGCATTTCTGTGCTCAGTGCTTACAGCCTGGGGCCGAACAACGGAGCTTCACTGCAGAACAAGGTAAGGCAGGGTACACTACTAGCGTAGTATTTCATTATGACTGTCATATCACAAGTGAACCATTTTACTCAACCCAAAGTACTTAGCCCAGATAAGGACGGCTTTTTAAAGATTCTGCAAGCTGGATTCAGAACAGCTGCCGCTAAGGGGTTTAGTCTACCTAAACCTGAGTTGAGTTAACTAGCCAACATTCATCAGCTAAAGTAATGACCAACGTTGAATGCTTCAGGATATTCTCCTGAGTTAACGTGATGGGCCCACCCTGCTTCTTTGTCTTGTTGTAGCCACATACAATCAGTGTTACAATGCTGCTACACATTCCATAATGTTAACATGTAGCCTATCTAAAGCAACATTCACTGTAGGCTAGGCCTAATGAACCTGTATATAAGTAATAAACTTAAACTTGAACTTAGTTGTGACCATCCCCTGCTTGTCGGGGTCCTGTTTGTCCTGTCGGGATGTATTTTCCCCTAGGCTACTGACCGGCGGACTACACATTATCCCTTACTTCACATCTGCCAATATGTCCAAGTCCAACATGTTTACAGTGAGCTAATGTTGAAATGTCTGTCTTTTCAGGAGCAGTTAAATGAGATCACAGAAGTCTGGAACGCACGTCACATCCGCCCTTCTACCAACACTGATGTGCCCTGTGGCATACCCAATGTGATGTTGCAGCACCTCATTTGTGGGGTGCTTAAGACTACATTGTCCGACCCAATGACAATGACATGATGACATGCAAGCAGGCCTGCAAGTTTCTGAATACCATTCCATGTGGTGCAGATGGTTTTCATCGATGCATGGTGACCATGGAAGAATCAGGTTTAGGCTTTCCAAACAGTACATCAGAAGCACTTAACTTATATATCTCATTAAGGGATAGTCTCTGTCCCCAATTGTTATAGTAGGATTGTGGTCTGTCTGTGAACCTATTTGAAGACAAGATCCAGAAGGGCCCAGGCACGTTTTGTGCTGCTGTGAAATATCTACGGCTGATATGAATGGTGAGGTCCAGAGCCATTGCTCCACTAGCTTCAGCTCCACGGGCCTCTCCATTTCTCAACCACCCCCACAAACCAGTCAGTCATCACTTCACCAGACTCTCCATTGCTCCACCTCTTGACCAGCTTCCCCTTCACTCCACAGACCTCATCATCCACCAGTGACCTGTCTGTACGTGGACATGTGAAACTGCTTGTGCAACCTCCACATCATAAAGTTAATTGTGTACATCCATTATCAACTGTTACGACATGTTGATCAGAAACTTGCACAGGTTATTTTAATATTTTTATATGCAGCAGCCTACTGTAAGTCTTTTCTCTTTTCTTTATCATAGTGACATATGAATGTTAAATTAATTAAACAATCTTATTTGGTATAGCACTGAATGAAATGTACTGTAACTATCATAGACAAATTTAAAAAGAGAAATAAACGTATAATTGAATACTTAGAAGTACTTTATTTCTCAAACCTCCTGGTTTAGCAACTGTGTGTCTGCTTAATAAAACAGCTCATGAAATTCAACAACTCGTGACATTCAAAGGTAGGTAGACAGAAAACACCCAGCTTTGAAGAGAGTCCTACTAGTCCAGTACTGCAATATAATGAAATAAATTATGATCCATACACAACTGTGCAGCTGATGAAACAATGTCAACAGGTTGTACAGATGTGTTAAGTCTTGTCGGTGTAAGTGGGGGAGCTGGGGCCACAGCTCAGAGATGGGAGCTAGATAATATCCATCACCCACACGTTGGAATCAAGGAGTGCTGTAAACTTCTCTGCCATCTCCAAGTAAGAGCAGTAGGTATTGGGTAGCTCACACAATTGTGGGACTGTGGGCTTCTAACAAAGTCACTGCTTGGCTCCACAAACCGCACATGGATGACAGGTGAGACAAGTACACTGGCACCTGTTTCAAGTAGAGCACAATGAGAAAAGATTAGTACCTTTACCCTTAAACAATAAAAACAAAGACCAAGATATTTGAACGTTGAAGACCAAGATATTTGAACGTTGAAGACCAAGATATTTGAATGTTGGTTGCCATGTCCGTGACAGCAGCTAACTCACTATAATGTGAATAATGATGTGAATAACTTATTTCGAAACAAACTGCATTCATTTTTGTTTGCATATAGACAGCAACGGAGAGTCACAGAATTCGATTGCCTCAGATTTCAGTGCACTGCCATACAGGCATTTAGCTTTTGCTAAGGCAGCTTGCTTAACTAATGTTACAGCCTAAACACTGAACTGCAAATGTTCACCGAAAATAACCCAGAAGTATTCAGTTATGTTAGCTGATGAATGTTGACTAGTTACCTGGCAAGCTATAGTTTAGGCAAACGTTGTAGATAGCCTGCTAGCCAACATGAACATTAACGTTGAGTTAGCTGTTCTGAATTTGTAGCTACCTTGCTTGCAAAATACTAGATTGACCTTTCCATAGCTAAATGCTTTCGGTACTTTCAATGAGTAAAACACTCCACCAGTGTGGGCTACTAGCTAGATAAGTCACGTTCTTTAACTTGTAAACTTCATGCACCTTACCTTACCCTTGTCAGGAACTGAGCTGCCGTGCGTGCGTGCGACTTACTTAAAGCGCGCGTGCCACTTAGTAAAGCGCGTGCAACTTACTAAATTGAGCGTGTGACTTACTTAAAGCATGCGTGCGACTTACGTAAAGCATGCACGCGACTTACTAAAGTGTGCGCGCGACTTACTAAATTGACTGTTCGACTTAATAATGCGTGCGTGCGAGTTAAAAAAAACGAACAAACTCCCATGTCACCTCCCGGGCTCTGTACTTTCCCTAACACTGAAATGCCCCAAAAAATATTCTTCTTAATAATGTGCATTGCCGTTACTTGTGTTACTAACAAAAATAAAAAGGTGAGATCGGGCATCCTTGTCTAATACCTCGACCGATGTTAAATCTTTGAGAGGTTCCATGAGATCACTTCACTGAGATGTTACATCCAGTATATAAAGTCTGCATTGCTTTTAGAAAAAAATTGCCGAAACCAAAAAAGTGAATAACTTCAAAAATAAATGCATGTTCGACTGTATCGAAAGCTTTGTAGAAATCAATAAATAAAATTAAACTATCATCAGGGATAAGGTCATTATAATCACCAAATCTAGTACGAATATGAAATTATTGCTGATATGTCTCCCCTGCATGCATAAACTATATTTTTAGAAACATTGTGCGTTGTGTGAGGTCAAAGCATCATGCAGCAGGGCAGATAGTTTTCAAATAGAAAGCATGGTATCAAGTGTTAAGGATATGTTTTATAAATTAATTGAACGTAGGGTACTGATTAAAAGAGGATATTGAGGTAGGATATTGTTCAGCTTAGGGTATTGTTTTTTGCGAAGCTGGAGTTTCCCTGAAAATACATGGTCATACAATGGCGTGTCCTACGCCCCTGCAGACAGATAACATGTCTACTGTTATTAGAAGACACTGCGAGCTTGATAATTTTTTTGCTCGGTTTGAGGTTTTTGACACCAACCTCCCGGGAGAAGACTCCACCGCTATCGATATGGACAGCGCTGTGGCCATTGCCGAGTACGATGTGCGCAGGCCATTCATGCGCATGAACACCCGCAAAGCAGCCGGGCCGGCATTCCAGGCCGGGTGATGAGAGCGTGCGCAGCGCAGCTAGTGGGTGTCTTCACAGATATTTTCAACCTCTCCCTTTCCATGTGTGTAGTCCCCTCCTGCTTTAAATCATCAGTCATTGTACCAGTGCCGAAGAAACTAAGGTAACATGCTTGAATGATTGGCGCCCTGTTGCTCTCCTACACATTCTCACTCCCAACTCGTCACATATGAACGCTTGTTGAGGACGACCTCTTTGTCACTGTTCAACGCTCTAGGTAACCCTTTAACGTCATCTTTCAATGTGGAGGGTAGTTGTAGGCACAAAAACAAACAAACAAACAAAACAAAAAAATATTCGAGATTATCCCGATTATTATTATCCCTGTTTTTTTTTTTTTTTTTTAGATAAGTGCAGAGTTTAAATCTATCATTCATCAACATGATCTCTCAGAAATACGTGAAATGGCCACTTGTATTGTGTGGTTGTGGCACATAATGTTGTGTTAAAATTACGTGCCGGCATCAGGGACGATTTTTTTTTTGTTCTCTAAAAACACTGATTTGTGTGTGATATAACTCATTTTGATGTAATGAGGTTAGGGTTAGGGTTAAGGTTGCTTTTTTTTGCCTATGAGTGATCTCAGTCCCTCCACGTTGAAATCTGACGTGAAAAGGGTACCTAGAGCTTTGAACAATGACGAGGAGGTCGTCCTGAACAAGCGTCCATATGTGATGAGTTGGGAGTGAGAATGGGCTCTGCTGTCACTCCCATTATGAGTAAATTCTTTGAGAGGCTTTTTAAGGGACTAATCTGTAGCATGTTACCGCCCACCCTTGACTCCCACCAATTTGCCTACTGACAAAATAGATCCACCGATGACGTAATAGCCACTACACTCCATACCACCCTCAACCACTTGGAGAAAGGGAACTCCTTTGTGAGAATGCTGTTTGGAGACTACAGCTCGGCATTCAACCCCTCCAGACTCTACACCAAGCTCAGTGACCTAAGACTCAGCCCCAGCCTGTGCGGCTGGATCCTGAACTTCCTCTCGAGCCGACGCCAGGTGCTGAGGATGGGCTCCAACTCCTCTGCCCCTCAACACAGGAGCCCCCCAGGGCTGCGTCCTGAGTCCCTTCCTCTACTTCCTGTACACCCATGACTGCGTGGCCACACATAGCTCCAACTTGGTGATAAAGTTTGCTGACGACATGACGGTGATGGGCCTGATCACAGACGATGATCAGACGGCATACAGGAGAGGGGTCAACAATTTAACAAAGTGGTGCAAGGAGAATAACCTCTCTCTCAACATCGACAAAACCAAGGAGCTGATTGTGGACTCCAGGAAGCGAGGGGGGAGCCTGGACCCCATCACCATCAACGGAACTGCAGTAGAGAGGGTCAGACGCATCAAGTTCTTCTTGAATTCAATTCAATTCAATTCAATTTATTGTCATTAAAACAATGTGCAGGCACATGTTAAAAATGAAATGAGGGCTGTGGCTTCACCAAACAGTGCAAGACAAACACAGCAAACACAGTATAAGATATACACACATGAAGACCAAAAGCTAAAAATAAGTTAAAAAAGAGCTGGATTACGAAATATTTAAAAATATCTACAGACATTCAGTGGGTGGCCAGGTTCAGGTGGGCAACAGCTTGTGGAAAGAAGCTGTTTTTGAGCCTGGTAGTGCGGGCTCTGAGGCTCCTGTAGCGCCTCCCAGAGCGCAGGGGGGAGAACAGTCCGTGGTTGGGGTGGGTGGGATCTGTGCTGATGCTCAGACCCCTTCGAAGGCAGCGTTTGTGATAAATGTCTTTTATGGCTGGGAGCTGGGTACCGGTGATATGCTGGGCCGCCTTGACGACCCGCTGCAGAGCTTTCTGGTCTACTGAGGTGCAGTTGCCGTACCACACTGAGATGCAGATGGTCAGGATGCTCTCTATGGTGCAGTGGTAGAAGTTAGTGAGAATTTTCGGGGGTAGACGGGCGCTCCTCAGTCTCCTCAGGAAATGCAGGCGTTGTTGGGCCTTTTTCACAAGGGCCTGGATGTTTAATGTCCAGGAAAGTTCCTCGCTGATGTGGACTCCAAGGAATTTAAAGCTGGAAACACGCTCCACTTCCACCCCATTGATGTGTATGGGGGAGTGGCTGCAGCTTCTATACCGCCTGAAGTCCACAATCAGCTCCTTTGTCTTCTGCACATTGAGGACAAGATTGTTTGTCAGTACACTATGATGTGAGGTGCTGAATCTCCTCCCTGTAGGCCATCTCATCATTGTTGGTGATACAGTCAATGACTGTGGTGTCATGGCCAATGACTGTGGTGTCATCTGCAAACTTAACTGTCACATTTGAAGGTTGGATTGGCAGGCAGTCCTGGGTAAAGAGGGAGGAAAGGAGGGGGCTCAGAACACAGCCTTGAGGGGCACCTGTGCTGAGGGTCAGGGTGGAGGAGGTGTGGTCACCTAACCTGACAGACTGAGGTCTGTTGGTCAGGAAGTCCAGGATCCAGTTACAGAGGGAGGGGTTGAGGCCAAGGGACAGGAGTTTGGTTGTTAGTTTGGCGGGGATGATAGTGTTGAAGGCAGAGCTGTAATCTATAAACAGCATCCGGATGTATGTATTGTTAAGTTCAAGGTGGGTCAGAGCAAAGTGCTGGGCATGGCAATGGCATCCTCAGTAGACCTTTTGGGACGGTAGGCGAACTGATGTGGGTCGAATGTGGGGCGAAAATGTTTTTGATGTGAGCCAGAACCAGTCTCTCAAAGCACTTCATGGCAATGGGGGTGAGTGCTATGGGTCGGTAGTCATTCAGACATGTGGATGTTGGTTTCTTGGAGACAGGAATGATAGAGGTGGTCTTAAAGCATGCCGGGACTATGGATTGGGACAGTGAGAGGTTAAATATAGTTGTGAAGACCTCAGCCAGCTGGTCAGCACATTCCTGGAGGACCTGACCCAGTATGCCGTCCGGTCCGGCAGCATTCCGTCTGTTTACTCTGTGCAGTGATTCTCTGACCTCTGCGATCAATAGAGTGAGCACCTGGTTTTCTGGGTGGCGGGGGATTTTTGTGGCCAGGTCAGCAATGTCATTGTCGAAGCGGGCGTAGAAATGATTTAGCTTGTCTGGCAGGGAGGCATCATGGACAGTGGGGACCGCCTTGGAGCTTTTGTAGTCTGTGATAGACTGAATGCCTTGCCACATTCGTTATTGTTATTGTGAAAGTGGTCCTCTATTTATAGGGAATATTTATGTTTGGCTGTTCTGATGCCCTTTTTGAGGTTGGATCTGGCTGCGCTGTAGGCCTCACAGTTACCTGACTTGAACGCTGCACCCGGACTTTCTGTAGCTGCCAGACCTCACTGGTCACCCAGGGTTTCTGGTTTGGAAAGGCGCAGATGGATTTTTTTGTTGTGACACTCTCAGTGCAAAAGTTAATGTAGGCTAGTATGGCAGATGTCTGTTCATTAATGTCTATATGAGAGCCATGGGTAGCTGAATGTGAAAAAATACTCCAGTCTGTGTTGTCAAAACAGTCCTGGAGTTCAGAGACTGCTCCTTCTGGCCGGACAGTGATTGTCTTTACTGCTGGCTTGACTCGTTTTATTAGGGGTTTGTAGGCTGGGACCAGGAACAGGCAGAGGTGGTCAGAATGCTCCAGATGAGGGCAGGGAGTAGCTTTGTATGAGTCCTTAATGTTTGTATAGAGATGGTCCAGGGTGTTTTGTCCCCTAGTGGGGCAGGAGACATGCTGATGGAATATGGGCAATACAGCCCTGAGGTTAGCCTGATTAAAGTCACCACCTATGATAAAGGCATTGTCCGGGTGTTGGGTCTGTTGTCTGCTGATGGCACATTGTAGCTGCTTAAGTGCTACCTTAGCATTAGCATGTGGGGGATGTATACAGCGGCGATGGTAATGGCCGTTAGCTCCCTGGGCAGGTAAATAGACCTGCACTGAATCATAAGCAGCTCTAGATCAGCACAGCAATGCCTTTCAACCATCTTTATATTGTTGCACCAAGAGTTATTGACATAAATACTCAAACCTCCTCCGCGGATCTTGCCAGAGTCCGCTGTCCTGTCGGCACGGAAGGCTGTGCGGTCCGCTAGCTCGACTGCCGAGTCGCCATGTTGCTGTTGAGCCAAGTCTCCGTAAACATCAGCAGACAGCAGTTCTGCAGCCTTTTCTGAGAGGACAGCCTGAGTCTTATCTCCTCCATTTTGTTAGCTAACACCGGACATTAGCCATGAAGATGCTGGGGAGGGAAGCTTCGAAGGGAACGCTACTTAGCTTAGCATGTAGCCCGCCTCGCTTCCCCCTCTTCTGTTCACGTTGCCGACAGGGGGCAGCGTTTCCACTGCGAGACCGGTGAGCGGATGATATGGATGGGGAAGATGTCCATGATGGTGGAGGGAAGTGAGTAATCCGTTCTGAGGTTTAACAGTTCCTGGCGGTTGTGGAAGGGAGCAGGACCTACACTGGTAAATAAACTTAAAACTAACGTATAAACAACACAGAAAACACGACACTGAACAGGGAACCACAGTAGCCGCTGTGTCCATCCGTGTCCACATTACCGAGGACCTCACCTGGGATGAACACACCAGCCACGTGGTGAGAAGGGCACAGTAACGCCTCTTTCACCTCAGGCGACTGACGAAGTCCAGCATGGGGCCCAGGTTTCTACAGGCCTTCTACAGAGGCGCAACCGAGAACATCCTGACTGGATGCATCACCCCCTGGTATGGGAACTGGACTGCCCACAACGGCAACACACTGCAGAGGGTTGTGCGGACGGCCCAGGACATCCGTGGATGCGAGTTCCCTCCATCCAGGACATATGCAATGGACGTTGTGTCAGCAAAGCCCGTAGGATTATCAAAGACCCCAGCCACCCAAACTACGGGCTGTTCCAGCTGCTACCGTCAGGCAAGCGGTACCGCAGCCTCAAAGCCCGGACCAGTAGGCTCCAGAACAGCTTCTTCCACCGAGCAACCAGGCTGCAGAACAAAGACTATTAACAGACACGAAGCCTGGTGCCGGACTGATGGGACTGACCTGTGGTCTTCAGTGGATCGTCAGTTTACACACACACACTTGCTTGCTTTAGGTTGTCCGTCGTGTCCGATGATGACAATCCTGCCTCTGTCACTTGTGAGTCTTCTTATGGCTGTAAAGCCCAATCCGCGATCCACAATGTCTGCCACAGACAGAACAGGTGAAACCACTGACTGGGGGTGTAGGTGTGGTACTGGCTTCATGTCTCTTCAGACGTCTTCTGGTCCGTCGATCACCGCGGTCCTTCTCAAGGTTTTGCACCCCTTGTTGACAGAGCTGCCGCCAGATGGAGCATTGGGCGGCAGTGTCTTCCAGCTGGCTCGGGTTCAGGCCGCACTTCTTTATGATGGTCTTCAGCTGGTCTTTGTACCGTTTTTCTGGCCCCCTGCCAAGCGGCGGCCAAGATGTAGCTGGCCATACAGCACTTTACGCGGTAAGCGCTCCTTTGGCATCCTGATGACGTGACCGCACACACACACACACACACACACACACACACACACACACACACACACACACACACACACACACACACACACACACAGCACCTTACATACATCACACACCAATATTGCTGCTGGTGTTTTTGTGTTTTTTTTTGTTCTGTTTTGTTGTTGTTCAGGTTCTATTGTTGCTGCAGTGTTGAGGAGCCAAAACTCAAGACTTTTACTCTCTTATACTTTTATAACGAGATGTGGCAAATAAGGAATCTCGAAACTTGAATGCAGATAAATACCAAGTGTAGATGCAAGGGGCAAGATCAGGTGGTTAATTGTTCAGATATCCAGATACAGATCACATGTTGATGCTAAGTATAGATGGTATAGATGGTATATACAGTATAGACGGTATAGATGTATAGATGGTATGGATGGTAGATGGGATGGGTTGGTATGGATGGTCTAGACAGTATGGACGGTATAGGTGTATGGATGGTATAGACATATATGTGGTATGGATGGTATTGACATATAGATGGTATGGATGTATAGAAAGTATAGATCAGCGTTTCTCAAACCTCTCCTGGAGGACCACTTGTCCTGCATGGTTTAGAGCTCCCCCTGCTCCAACACAGCTGATTCAAATGATCAACTCGTTATGAGCTACCGAAGCTGCCTAATAACAACACTGATCATTTAAATCAGCTGTGTTTGGAGCAGGGAGATCTAAAACATGCAGGACAAGAGGTCCTCCAGGAGAGGTTTGAGCAACGCTGGTAAAGATGGTATGCATGGTATAGATGGTATAGCTGGTATGGATGGTATAGATGTATGGATGGTATAAATGGTATAGCTGGTATAGCTGTATAGATGGTTTGCATGGTATAGATGGTATAGCTGTATAGATGGTATGGATGGTATACATGATATAGATGTATAGATATATAGATAGTATGAATTGTATAGATGGCATGTGTGGTCTGGATGATATAGATGTTATACATGGTATACATGGTATGTATGGTATATATAATATAGATGTATGGATGGTATACATGGTATGTATGGTATATGTAATATAGATAGTATGTATGACATACATGGTATACATGGTGTACATAGTATACATAATATAGATGTATGGATGATATACATGGTATACATAGTATACATAATATAGATGTATGGATGATGTACATGGTATGTATGGTATATGTAATATAGATAGTATGTATGGTATACATGGTATACATGGTATGTATGGTATATGTAATATAGATGGTATGGACGATATACATGGTATGTATGGTATATATAATATAGATGGTATGGATGATATACATGGTATACATGGTATGTATGGTATATATATAATATAGATGGTATACATGGTATGGATGGTATGGATGGTATAGATGTATGCATGGTATATATGTTATAGATGATATACATGGTATGGGTGTATAGATGGTGTTTTTATTTTTTTTTATCTGCGATGTTTTGCAAATATGATTGCAACTGTTTCTCTTAAATTGAACATGTTGCTTGAACGTTTGCTGTGTAATCGTGTGGGTTGTACTCACCTGTCGTGAATGTGTTAATGTGTTTTCAGGGACTGTGAGCTCAACAACGATACCCTAATAATACATAATGAATGAATGGTGTTTGTATGTGGGTGAGCGGTTGTTCAGTGTGTGTGTGTGTGTGTGTGTGTGTGTGTGTGTGTGTGTGTGTAACAGCCCCCATCCCCCCACATTGGTCCATTATGTGCCCTTTTTGTCTGAGCTACTTCCTCACTGAAAATGTAAACGTGACAAACCATATCACGGAGCATGACTGGTGGTAGCAGGTCATGCAGGCCAGTTGCAGATAGGCTAAATGGCAGGTAGGGAACCACAGCTGACATCTGAACAAGTCACACAACCTCTCTGTGCAATTCACCACTGACTTGTCTATGATGTATGGTTATTATACCAAAGGCAATGTCATCATGAAACACAACATGCGAAGTCCAATCACTGTAAGTTTTAAATGCCGATATGAGCTGAAAAACAACAAGCATACTCTATTAAACTATCCCACAAACAAACAAAAAAGTTAGGGAAACATGTTAGAGAAAGATGCTGGCAGGGAAGGGGTTTCTAGGTGATGGAGAATGCATTGAGAGAAAAACCTGGCGGATGGAGGGGGGGTGGTGGTGTTGGTGAGAGGGCAGGATCTGGAAGGAATGAGATAAGGCTACCCTCTCCCTTCTTCTCTCTGCATGTCATTGAGCAAGTGGTGTGGGCCGTGACAGACGGACAGGCAGGGCAGCAGAGATAGGGCCGGGACTCACAATCCTTATCAGCTCAGCCAACACATGGGCACATGCTCATGCATATATATGTACACACGCATAAAGGAGATACAAAACTATCTGCACACACACACACACACACACAACCATCATATGCATCATATGCTGCATAAACCTGCCATTAACTCTCCACTTTGGAAAACATGTTCAGTGTCCGCGTGTGAGTAAATAATATGTATTTTGTCTTCTCCGTGGATTGTCCTCTTGTTGTGGTGGAGAAGCTTGCATGGTCCTGAGAGCCCGAGAGCAATGCAGTCTGGAGCTATGCTGCTGGTAGGGTCACCCTATGGCGGTGAGGTTGAGGGGGAGGTCCCTGACAAAGGACAATCCAACCAAGATCTCAACGGTGGAGCAGGCGGAGGATGATGACTGACTTTAGGGAAGCAGCACAACGGCTGGGAAAGCAGATGAAGGCTGCAACAGAAATGGGCCCCGGTTGTCTTGGACTCCATGCCACTGGATCCTGACCCAGATCTGTCATGGACCATGTGGTGGCTGGCTGTGCACTAGTCTCCCCATGTTAAAGTCACGCAGAGGCGTCCTCCATGAAGGGAATCCACCCTAACATCCTGGATTAAGTCCTATGGTGACCGGCAAGCGGCGACGGGGGCAGGATTGTGAGATCTGGAAGCGCCTAGTCATGAACCAGCACATCAGGTGGTGGGTGCTAGATTCTGTCGCTGGACGCTTGGATCGAGGTAGAAAGAGCCTTTCGGTAGCTGCACCCACAATTGAGCAGCCCTCTTTAGGATCCACTCTGCTCACCCCACCTGGGGAAAGGGGGACTGGGCTAGAAAAAGGGCTAAAAATAGCCTGCCTCAAACCTCATGACTGGATTACCGCACCCAGAAAGATCACCACATGCAGTCAGAAACAGAAACATTCAGTTGGAAGCTGGAATGTGTGCACACTGATGGATAGTGCAACCAGTAACAGACCGGAAAGGAGAAGCGTGATCATCGCTAGAGAACAGAAGAGATGATGCATTGACATAGTTGTTCTTTCTGAAACCCGACAGGCAGACGAAGGACAACTGAGGGAGGAGAAGGGTGGCTACACTTTCTTCTGGAAGGGAAAAGCTGCTGATGAGCCTGGGATCCATGGCGTTGGATTTGCCATCAGGAACCAGATCATCAGCCACCTGGCAGAACTTCTTGCGGGATCAGCGAGTGTCTTATGACCATCCGTCAAGTGCTTGCCAACAACCACATGGCAACAGTTGTGAGCCCCAATGCCCCTATTTTACACTGTTTTCTTCAACCCGCTCCCGCTGGAATTCTGACCATTACTGCCCGCACCCGCAATGCGCGGGTTACACTCCCGCAATGTGCTTGTCTACAAACATTCCCGAAAACATTCTGAGCATTCAGGCCCACACAGTAGAATTCAACTGAGTTTGTGTCTTCTCCCACCCCGCAGGAAAACACATTATTTTACTGTGTACTATTAAAAAAGGGACGCATAACTCCCAGCAATAACAGAGCAGAATTACGTTCTAGTGCATAATTACATTGATACTAGTGCATAATTATATTTATACTAGTGCAAGATCACATTGATACTAGTGCATTAATTACATTGAGACTAGTGCGTAATTAAATTGATACTAGTACATAATTACATTGATACTAGTGCAAGTTTACATTGATACTAGTGCATATTTACATTGATACTAGTGCATATTTACATTGATACTAGTGCAATAATTACATGGATACTAGTGCATAATTACATTGATGCTAGTGTAATAATTACATGGATACTAATGTAATAATTACATTGTTGCTAGTGCAATAATTACATTGATACTAGTGCATAATTACATTGATGCTAGTGTAATAATTACATGGATACTAATGTAATAATTACATTGATAATAGTGTAATAATTACATGGATACTAATGTAATAATTACATTGATGCTAGTGTAATGATTGCATGGATAATAGTGCATAATTACACTGATACTTGTGTAACAATTAAATTGATACTAGTGCATATTTACATTGATACTAGTGTAATAATTACATTGATACTAGTGAATAATCACATTGATACTTATGTTTAATTACATTGATACTAGTGCATATTTACATTTATACTAGTGCATAATTACATTGAAAATAATGCATAATTACATTGATACTATTGCATATTTACATTGATACTAGTGCATAATTATATTGATACCAGTGTAATAACTACATTGATACTAGTGCATAATTACATTGGTACTATTGCACATTTACATTGATACTAGTATGATAATTACATTGATACTAGTCTAATGAATACATGGATATTAGTGCATAATTACATTGATACTAGTGTAATAACTACATTGATACTAGTGCATAATTACATTGGTACTATTGCACATTTACATTGATACTAGTATGATAATTACATTGACACTAGTGAATAATTAAATCGATACTAGTGCATATTTACATTGATAAAAGTGCATAATTAGATTGGTAATAGTGCATAATTGCATTGATACTAGTGTAATAATTACATGGATACTAGTGCATAATTACATTGATGATATTATAATAATTACATTGATACGAATGCATAATTACGTTGATACTAGTGCATACTTACATTGATAGTAGTGCATAATTACATTGATGCTAGTGTAATAATTACATGGATAATAGTGCATAATTACATTGATACTAGTGCAATAATTACATTGATACTAATGTAATAATTACATGGATATTAGTGCCTAATTACATTGATTCTAGTGTAATAATTACATTGATACTAAACTGCAAGACTGTTTGCCCTCCTCCAAAGCGGGGCATGACAGAAAAAAGTTTTAGAACCACTTCATTAAATTAAAAAGAACTGGCCGCTCCGTAAGCATTTCGTTTCAGGGCAGAAATATGTGTAGCATAAGCCACTTGTCGACCCAACAGTTATATTTTTGCCTCCTCTTCATATAAAATTCGGGTTGATGAAACATTTTGTGAAAGCAATGTATAAAGAAGGTGATGGATTTTACTATTACTATAATAACTGATGCCAAGAATAAGGAGGGTGTTTTTGTTGGTCCACAAATCAGACAGGTCATCCGTGACAGGGAGGTAGAAGATCTGCTAGTGGGCCAGAGAAAATAGCATGGAAGGCATTTAAGGATGTTGTTGAGAATTTTCTTGGCAACTACAGAGCACCACACTACACTGAGCTGCTGGACAACATGCTTAAAGCACACAAAACCATGAAGTGCAACATGTCATTGAAAATGTATTTTCTGCATTCACACTTGTACTTCTTCCTTGCTGATCTTGGTGCAGTCAGTGAGGAACATGGTGAAGGGTTTCACCAGGACATTGCCATCATTGAAAAGAGGTATCAGGGAACTGAAATCCACCAATTCTGGCCCAGCATTGTTGGACACTGACACAAGAGGCACCAGATATAATCTGCAAAACATTTTAAGCTCAGTTGAACTAACACCATGTGTCAGCATCATTATGTGATTAAACATGTTAAATTCAATAGAAGTTATTTTAATGTTTCTCAAAATTCCTACGTGATACAGTAAGTCTGGAATTCTTTTTGTGTTCAGCTTCACATTGTCTATCATAATCTCAATTTTTTTTTCAGGAAGCAAAACATTTGAAAAAAAAATGTAATAAGCAGACTGCAACACTTGGAGGTCATCGGGAAGGTGCTTATAGGCTATGTGGGAGTGGGATGGAGAGAGGCACGGTGCTTGTGGTTAAAGGCAGGCAGAAAGGAGAGGAAGGAGCTGTTGCTCACTGAGGTGACCAAGAGGGAAAAGGAGAAATATAAGGTGAAAAGGGTGTCTTAAGGCCAGCAGGGATGATGGACGACATGGGAAGGCATCACAAACAGGCCGGTGTCATGGTCATGGTCGGACATCTGGAAGATGCTTGAAGCCCACCTCAGGTCGACCTACGACACCCTGCCCAGTCCTCAGAACCCGACCCATTGGTTTAGCACAGAAACAGCATGGCAGCTCTTTGGCAGTACCAGTGCAGGGCGCCAGCATATCATGTCAGGTTGCAAGATAGTGGTGATGCGGGGCAGGTACAGATGGGGGCATGGTCAGGTTCACCAGAAACTAGCGGAGGTGCTGGAGTCCAGGAGACAGGAGCAAACCACACAAGCTCATTCCAGGCCCAGTGACAGACTGGCTTTATCAGACAGGGTGAGGAGGGCCAGATTTCTGCCAGGAAGCCCCAAACGAAACGTCTCATGCCTAGCATGGACTGGAACATGGAGGTTACTATGGGGAGGCTCCAATTCCTAAGCAGCAGCATGTCCCTAAGACAAAACGTTGTAATATCGATGAGGGAAGCCAAGACTGTACTACCGATCAAACTGACTGTCCCCCTGGGAGCTGGGAGTGGAAGCTACCTACGAAATGAAGTAGCTGAAGTACTCTTTTTTTAAAATGTATTTCTGATTTTTCCCTTTTTCTTCCAATTTAGTGGCCAATCGATCCCTATACTATTTCAAACACCCACCCTCGTACTCGATGTGTTCGCCAACTGCATCTCTCCAGCCGGCAGTCTAGAAGGATTCGCCTCCCCACTTTCGCGACAAGGCGAATCCAAGCCGAACCGCTGCTTTTCCGACACACAGAGACGCATTCATGTGACGAACACAAGCCAACTTCGCCCCCCCCCCCCCGAAGACAGCGTTGCCAATTATTGCTGCTTCATCGAGTCTGGCCATAGTTGGATCTGACGAGACCGGGGCGCGAACCCCGGTCCCCAGTGGGCAACTGCATCGACACAAAGCCGATGCTTAGACCGCTACACCACTGCGGACCGAGTAGCTGAAGTACTCTTAGCTGACTGCAGAGTACAGGGTTGGTCAGCTTTCATCTACCTGATCAAGGTGGACTGCAAGAGGCTTCGTAGGAACATCAATTATCCGTCTGCTGAAGGACATAGGCTCAGCTAGAGCAAAGTTATGGAAGGCAACTAAGGAGCTGGGAAAGGAGGTGGAAAAGAGCAGCTTCTGGTAGAGGTTCAGGAGGAAGGACAGATGATGGGAACTGAAGAACAACCAGACCAAGATCAGCAGTTTGGGGTTGCGTGGGCACATCCCCATCACTGTTCTGCCACCATGAGATGACTCAAGCACACGTTGGAAAGTGGTCTCATTGTAGACATGAGGGTCCAAGAGTACATCTGTCACCATCTTACAATGCCCTGATTGCAACTATTCCCCAATCCTGTGTGAATAGTACACATGGCCATTGTAACTCTAGTTAAAGGTCACACCATATTTGCATATGAAACTGGTCATTAGTTTGGGTTATTATGCCACTGTATTGTTTAAAAGGGTGGGGTACCTGCAGTCAGGTGAGGCTGAAGAGGTCATTTAGATGATGATGATGAAACGTGTCTCTCAATAACCGTTGTGTCCAGATGACCCGACTCAACCTTCTGGGATGTAACATTTTATCTTCTGCTCCCGTTGCTGCATTGTTTATATTTCATGACAGTATGTTAGTATAGTCACAACAGTGATTAAGTGAATTGAACCCGTGTATTTTAAGCACAACAAAAAATGATTGGTACACTTATTCCTGAATGTAAATATAGAACATCAGAAATACGAAATTCTTGTGCCACAGAATCACACTGACCTTATGATAATCCGGAGAAACTGTGTGCCAGTCAGTTCACATCAGCATGTGTGTGGGTAGACGAGCGCTGGCATGGGGGCCCCGTTACTCTGCTCTTTGGCTTGGTGCGCTGCAGACAGCTTTGAAGGCAGTGTGAGAAAGCGGAGGAGGAGGGTGGGGGCAGATACGAGGGGGTGATTATTGGCTGTCCTAGGGGGGCTTTTGTCGGAATCCCATGAGACAAAAGGGTTAACGCCACTTAGCCTTAGGCAACAAAGGCCTCGTGTGTGTGTTTGTGTGTGTGTGTGTGTGTCTGTGTGCGTGCGTGTGTGTGTATGTGGATTGGGAGGTGCTCATTTACAAATGATGGGCTGCACTGCTGTACTCCACAACCACTTACCATTCGCATCAGTCCTTCCCCTCCCTCCCTCCCTCCCTGTTGTTCTTCTACCAAATACACAGGCGCTCGTGAGAACAACCACATGACCAAGGAGTGTGCTTGGATGAGTGTGTTTGTGTTTTGCAGGGAGGTCATTTTTTTCATGGCTTGAGGCAAGAGTTGCCCCCTGGTGGTAGATCAGAGACATTACACGTTCTGCTCTGGACGTTCTCGCTGCGCAGTCAACCCGGTCCCTCACGGAATGTGCAGGTTCGAACAGTGCTGCTGTTTATCCCCACCAACCGCACTTCCAACAGCAGCACACCTAGCTGCCTGCCTGCCTGCCTGCCATGCACAGCTCAGTCACAGCACCTGACTGAGTAAACACTCTCGCCTTTGTCTTTATAGTGCACATACTCCTACTGATTTTATTTTTGGCTTATCTTACATCAAAACAAAACAAAAAGCAACACAATCAGACACGTTTGAGAGCAAGGTCTGTTTTAAGTTGTCAAGCCATTTGGTATCATCGTGTTAATTTGCAGATATATATTTGATGTGGAGCTACACCAATTAACCAAAACATTAAAACCACCTGCCTAATGTTGTGATCTTGGACACAAAAAACAGTAATCAGTAATCTGATTATGTTTTGAACATAACCTTCTTAACACTGCTTTGCTGTCATCCCAAACATATCCCATCAAAGAGCAAATCCTTCAGCTGGTTGTACATATAATTTCAACTTTCTCTCTCACACACACACACACATGCTAGCTAGCTGCAGGTGATTGGTGCTGTCATATATTTTTGACAGTCAAAGATACAGTGCATCCGGAAAGTATTCACACCCCTTCACTTTCCCCACATTTTGTTATGTTACAGCCTTATTCCAAAATGGATTAAATTACTTTTTTTTCTCATCAATCTACACACAATACCCCATAATGACAACGTGAAAAGGTTTTGTAGAATTTTTTGCAAATTTATTAAAAATACAAAACTGAAATATTGCATGTACATAAGTATTCACACCCTTTACTATGGCACTCAAAATTGAGCTCAGGTTCATCCTGTTTGCACTGATCATCCCTGAGATGTTTCTACATCCTGATTGGAGTCCACCTCTAGTAAATTCAATTGATTGGAAATGATTTGGAAAGGCACACACCTGTCTATATAAGGTCCCACTGTTGACAGTGCATGTCAGAGCAGAAACCAAGCCATGAAGTCAAAGGAATTGTCTGTGGACCTCCGAGACAGGATTGTATCGAGGTACAGCTCTGGGGAAGGGTACAAAAAAATTTCTACAGCTTTGAAGGTCCCGAAGAGCACAGTGGTCTCCATCATTCGTAAATTGAAGAAGTTTGGATCCACCAGGACTCTTCCTAGAGCTGGCCGCCCAGCCAAACTGAGCAATCGGGGGAGAAGGGCCTTGGTCAGGGAGGTGACCAAGAACCCGATGGTCACTCTGACAGAGCTCCAGCGTTCCTCTGTGGAGATGGGAGAACCTTCCAGAAGGACAACCATCTCTGCAGCACTCCACCAATCAGGCCTTTATGGTAGAGTGGCCAGACGGAAGCCTCTGCTCAGTAAAAGGCACATGACAGCCCGCTTGGAGTTTGCCAGAAAGCACCTAAAGGACTCTCAGACCATGAGAAACAAGATCCTCTGGTCTGATGAAACCAAGATTGAACTCCTGGCCTGAATGCCAAACGTCACGTCTGGAGGAAACCAGGCACCTCTCATCACCTTGCTAATACCATCCCTACAGTGAAGCATGGTGGTGGCAGCATCATGCTGTGGGGATCTTTTTCAGTGGCAGGAACTGGGAGACTAGTCAGGATCGAGGGAAAGATGAATGGAGCAAAGTACAGAGAGATCCTTGATGAGAACCTGCTCCAGAGTGCTCAGGACCTCAGACTGGGGTGAAGGTTTACCTTTCAACACAACAACGACCCTAAGCACACAGCCAAGACAACGAAGGAGTGGCTTCGGGACAAGTCTGTGAATGTCCTTGAGTGGCCCAGCCAGAGCCCAGACTTGAACCCCATTGAACACCTCTGGAAAGACCTGAAAATAGCTGTGCAGCGACGCTCCCCATCTAACCTTACAGAGCTCGAGAGGATCTGCAGAGAAGAATGGGAGAAATACCCCAAATATAGGTGTGCCAAGCTTGTAGCTTCATACCCAAGAAGACTTGAGGCTGTAATCGCTGCCAAGGGTGCCTCAACCAAGTACTGAGTAAAGGGTGTGAATACTTATGTACATGCAATATTTCAGTTTTTTATTTTTAGTAAATTTGCAAAAAATTCTACAAAACCTTTTTCACTTTGTCATTATGGGGTATTGTATGTAGATTGATGAGGAAAAAAGGAATTTAATCCATTTTGGAATAAGGCTGTAACATAACAACATGTGGGAAAAGTGAAGGGGTGTGAATACTTTCTGGATGCACTATATACGACAGTCTATCTGACACTGACACTGGAATTAATGCTTTCACCTCACAGTTCACTGCAGACATGTAGAAACTAGTTCAGCATCCTGATCCCTTACAAAATGTAATCATGTCTCCAAAGCAAAAGACGGGCCTTCTACGAGATAAATCTAGTTACAAATAAGGGAGAAACAGTGGCTGGCGTGATGAGGGAGCTTCTCCAACAGTCGTACAGCCATGAGGGAGGTGTTTGGGGTTCGATGTTTAATATGTTCTCTCGTACTAAACAGCTAGCATGCAGAAAGAAGGACGCTGGAAGAGAGAAAGAAAGTGCAACGGCATGGAGGAATTATTGAAGGAACAAAAACTAAGCTCTTGCCTCCTTATAACTCTTCCATCCTTCTTTTCAGTATTAATGTAATGTGTTTTTACTTGAGTATTTGGTAGTTTTCGATGTTTTTTGTGTGGTGTGTTAATTTTATTGTGAGCATTTTTAGTTTTTGTTTAGTTTTTATCTAATTGCAGTTTAAGTTTTGATATGGCCTATTTACAGTGGTGAAATGGGAAAACATGTATTTTGAAGTTCACTACAACATGAACTGTGTGACAGAAAAAATAAATATGAACTATTTTTCAAAGTTATTTGCAATAATGGTTTAGATACCACCCAGTAAAAACGAGGTAGGTCTACTTGGTTCTGTAATCCATGAATTAAACTAGAAAATAAGCACCATTAGCCAATACATTCTAAAACGTCTACTACTACTACTTTCAGCTGCTCCCGTTAGGGGGCGCCACAGCAGATCATCCGTTTCCATTTCTTCCTGTCCTCTGCATGTTCCTCTATCACACCAGCCACCTTCCTCTGTAACACCAGCTACCTCACCACATCCATAAACCTCCTCTTTGGCCCTCCTCTTTTCCTCTTCCCTGGCAGCTCCATATTCAGCATCCTTCTCCCAATATACCCAGCATCTCTGCTCCACACATGTCCAAACCATCTCAATCTTGCCTCTCTTGCTTTGTCTCCAAACCGTCCAACCTGAGCTGCCCCTCTAATATACTCGTTCCTAATCCTGTCCTTCTTCATCACCCCCAGTGAAAATCTTATCATCTTCACCTCTGCCACCTCCAGCTCCACCTCCTGTCTTTTCATCAGTGCTACTGTCTCCAAACCATAAAACATAGCTGGTCTCACAACCATCTTGTAAACCTTCCCTTTAACTCTTGCTGGTACCCTTCTGTCACAAATCACTCCTGACACTCTTCTCCACCCACTCCAACCCTGCCTGCACTCTCTTCTTCACATCTCTTCTGCACTGCCCGTTACTTTGGACAGTTGACCCCAAGTATTTCAACTCGTACAACTTCATCACCTCTACTCCTTGCATCCTCACCAGTCCACTGTCCTCCCTCTCGTTCACGCATTATTCCGTCTTGTTCGTACTGACTTTCATTCCTCTCTCCAGTCCACGGTAGTGAGACCAGCTAGTGTCACTACCATCACCACCTTGTGTAGATCCGTCCCTCCTCTGAAGAGATGCAGCATGCCGTGGCATGTTCACAAAATGAAATTGGGAGATACTGACACAAATGAATGAATCACAACATGAAGGTGAATCAGTACATTCTGTCCAACTAAATGATTCTTCAAAAAACATTGTTCATGAACGACACACTACTCACCACTTACCATTAAAATGACCGAGTACAAAAGCATTCGTGATTGGTATTTCTGTATCAAAAATTATGTGTATTTTCACATGAATCTTTAGGATTGCACCTCTAAGGCAGATAGCAAATCTTAAAAGGTAAAGAAGCACAATCTCAAAGAAGCAAAAATGGCATGTAGACATGAAAACATCCAATAGAGTTAAAGAATACCAAACCCTATTGCATGTTAGTGAGTTTGCTGACATCATCTAAAAGTTAAAACCCATCTAATGGTTATAAACATGCCAGGCTGGTCTCGGTAATCTGCGGTGTAAGCATAGCAGAATCAACACAGCTACATACCTACATCCAAGAAAATGGGTCTCTTGGCTGTAGGTAATGCAGAACAAACATACTTACTGACAATTGTTAGTGCTGGCTCTGTTTGTCTGTCAGTGCTGATGGGTGTACTGGCACACCAAAATCAAACAGACCCATTTTTAAAATTTATTAGCTGCAGCTGTGTCTATCCTACTATGCTAACATCACCATTACCAAGAACAGCCTGGTAGGTTTTTAACATTCACATGGTTTTAAACCTGTAGGTATCAAACTCACTAAAATGGTTTACGTATTTCTTACGTTTTATAAACGGAAACATGTCTACATTTCTGCTCCCAAAATATAGCCGAGCCTGACATTGCAGTTACAGCCAACCAAACACTCAACAGCTTAGCCTGTTGAGCCAAGACTGACTAAGCATAACTTAGTAGACTGTTGAACGTCATGGTGTTTCTTGCAAAGTAGAGCTGAGCCTGACAAGCAAAGTCTGAGATGTGCCAAAACTGTTTTGATGGCTTATTTTGACAAGTTTCCGAAACACCCGGTGGCATGACTCAGACATTTTTCAATTAAACTTGCAGATCGGCAGTAGCATTTGTTTTTCTTCAATACATGCAAAAATCATGGGATAGTACAAATTCAAACGCAAAAGCCCGGTTGGAATTTTCATTTTAAGATTTGGGTAGCATATTATTTGCCAGTTTGAAAATGAGAATGCAAGTCAAATTCACATTTAATTTCGTTTTATGTCAGGATCATGCTTTTAAGGGCCTACAATAAAAACCTGAGTGTGTAGAGGAGCTCAAGCAGGAGTCGTGACAACTTTCTCTTGCGGCTACACAACGTGCACCATTTATTCCTTCCACCATAACAACAACACAAAAACCCGCGCAGCGGAAGTGTGTCACTGTAAACCCGAACCGAGAAAACAGCAGCAGTAAACCAACGTTCCTACCGGCCCAACAAGGGGAATGACGTATCCCCATAACCGCTACACACAGTAGCATCATCCGTTATGTTGCGGACAGCAAACCGCGCTTCCGCCTGGGCGAACCATGTCGTTGCCGGTGACTCCCAGAACTCCGGCCACTGGAGAGAAACCGCGCTGATTTCGTCAACCATGTTCGTTTGAAAGATTGTCTCTGACAGCTACTGTCGTTTTTAATTTGGTATTGTCACACATTGTGGGGAAACAAATTAGAAGTGGAATTGCAATTTGATTTAATAATGTTCAGTTTGATAATGCTAGTTATGAATTTCTAGTTAAATTCCACATCCAAAAGTATGCTTTATTTAATGCAGTTATACAGCCGGCAAAAATGGAATTACTATTGTAGAGAATTTGGGGGACAACGCAGCTACAGGAACTCCCGCGGCCGGGACGCGAACCCGTACCGCCCGCACCGCAGGAGGCGTCGCTAACCGCTAGACTAGAGGGTCAGAACCGCCAGCCAGCGGCCGGCGTGTCTTATTATCCATGCACGTTACACTATGAAAGCAAAATACATGTACATTGATTTGCTATTTTAGTTTGTTTTTTTAAGTACACAATATAATTTCAGTTCAGGTTTAGTTTTTTTTTTTCAAAAGTCTCAGTTTTGTGTTTGTTTTAGTTTGACAAAATCTTTCACATTTTGTTTTTCAGAAATAGTTCAAGTTAAAGGCAATGTTTTATAGTGACATCAACAAGCAGAGGTTATACTCGTAATCAAACCTTTGTTGTGAAAAAAATAACTTGAAATAAAAACCAAACATCTGTGTCCATCAGTGTTTCCTTGCTCACAACATGGTATCACAGACAATATTGTCGCTAACACTACGAGCAGGATGTCACTCCTACCTAAAGCCACCGTGGGAGGTCACAATGACCGCCATGGTGTTTAAACTCCATGTTGTGTCCAGATAAATACCCCACTGACACATTAATGCCTTACACATGTTAGCGTGTCTGTTCTGAAACTAACTGACACGCTAACATGAACATTTTAACACCTGCAACACTGTTTTTAAACAATGTAAAATGGCCGCTGGCCAACGCCTGTAAATGCCGCAGCGCCTCCCTCGGTGGTAGCCATGGTGCGTCTGTAGCCAGACATGGTGGGCACAGCCACGAACCAAGTTTAGACCACTGGTCTGCCCTGGAGGACGCTAGTGTGTTTCTAGCACAGAACAACGAACTTCACGAAGGAAATGATGCGAAAACACACGTCATAGATACTGGCATGGCGCACACCATCACGCGCAAATGACCAGAGGGTCATTGTAACATAGTCGAAGGTGATGGATGGATGGTAGGCAGGCAGGCAGCCTACTCGTGACTCTCTGACTGGTAGTAAGTCGACGTCACCGTGGGCCATCGGTAAGAGTGCACAGGGAGAGATGGGCTTCCTTTCATGGCTGTCAATACAGCTTCACGCACTCAACACTTGTCTCGTTGTACATAGTTTGCATAATGAGTTGTACGTATATTTGTGTTATGAGTTGTGGTTCTGGAATAACAGAAATAAGCAATATCATTAGCAATCAAATAACATTAGCCACTGCTACACATTAGTCTAACAGTAGCTAACAAATGTGTTCTCTGAACTCTAACAAAATAGAAACTAATCTCTATATGAACTTTCCCAGTACTCCAAGTCACCTTTTACCTTCTTCAGCCTGTATTCAAACATTATGAACCTCCCCAGTACTCCAAGTCACCTTTTACCTTCTTCAGCCTGTATTCAAACTATATGAACCTTCCCAGTACTCCAAGTCACCTTTTACCTTCTTCGGCCTGTATTCAAACTATATGAACCTTCCCAGTACTCCAAGTCACCTTTTACCTTCTTCGGCCAGTATTCAAACTATATGAATCTTCCCAGTACTCCAAGTCACCTTTTATCTTCTTCGGCCTGTATTCAAACTATATGAACCTTCCCAGTACTCCAAGTCACCTTTTACCTTCTTCGGCCTGTATTCAAACTATATGAACCCTCCCAGTACTCCAAGTCTTATTTTACTTTCTTCAGCCTATATTCAAACTATATGAACCTTCCCGGTACTCTAAGTCACCTTTTACTTTCTTCAGCCTATATTCAAACTATATGAACCTTCCCAGTACTCTAAGTCACCCTTTACTTTCTTCAGCCTGTATTCAAACTATATGAACCTTCCCAGGACTCCAAGTCACCTTTTACCTTCTTCGGCCTGTATTCAAGCTATATGAACCTTCCCAGTACTCCAAGTCACCTTTTACCTTCTTCAGCCTGTATTCAAACTATATGAACCTTCCCAGTACTCCAAGTCACCTTTTACTTTCTTCGGCCTGTATTCAAACTATATGAACCTTCCCAGTACTCCAAGTCACCTTTTACCTTCTTCGGCCTGTATCCAAACTATGTGAACCTTCCCAGGACTCCAAGTCACCTTTTACCTTCTTCAGCCTGTATTCAAACTATATGAACCTTCCCAGGACTCCAAGTCACCTTTTACCTTCTTCAGCCTGTATTCAAACTATATGAACCTTCCCGGTACTCCAAGTCACCTTTTACCTTCTTCAGCCTGTATTCAAACTATATGAACCTTCCCGGTACTCCAAGTCACCTTTTACCTTCTTCAGCCTGTATTCAAACTATATGAACCTTCCCAGTACTCCAAGTCACCTTTTACCTTCTTCAGCCTGTATTCAAACTATATGAACCTTCCCGGTACTCCAAGTCACCTTTTACCTTCTTCAGCCTGTATTCAAACTATATGAACCTTCCCAGTACTCCAAGTCACCTTTTACTTTCTTCAGCATGTATTCAAACGATATGAACCTTCCCAGTACTCCAAGTCAGCTTTTACCTTCTTCGGCCTGTGTTCAAACTATATGAACCTTCCCAGTACTCCAAGTCACCTTTTACCTTCTTCGGCCTGTATTCAAACTATATGAACCTTCCCAGTACTCCAAGTCACCTTTTACCTTCTTCGGCCTGTATTCAAACTATATGAACCTTCCCAGTACTCCAAGTCTTATTTTACTTTCTTCAGCCTATATTCAAACTATATGAACCTTCCCAGTACTCTAAGTCACCTTTTACTTTCTTCAGCCTATATTCAAACTATATGAACCTTCCCAGTACTCTAAGTCACCTTTTACTTTCTTCAGCCTGTATTCAAACTATATGAACCTTCCCAGGACTCCAAGTCACCTTTTACCTTCTTCGGCCTGTATTCAAGCTATATGAACCTTCCCAGTACTCCAAGTCACCTTTTACTTTCTTCGGCCTGTATTCAAACTATATGAACCTTCCCAGTACTCCAAGTCACCTTTTACCTTCTTCGGCCTGTATCCAAACTATTTGAACCTTCCCAGTACTACAAGTCACCTTTTACCTTCTTCGGCCTGTATTCAAACTATATGAACCTTCCCAGTACTCCAAGTCAGCTTTTACCTTCTTCGGCCTTCATTCAAACTATATGAATCTTCCCAGTACTCCAAGTCACCTTTTATCTTCTTCGGCCTGTATTCAAACTATATGAACCTTCCCAGTACTCCAAGTCTTATTTTACTTTCTTCAGCTTATATTCAAACTATATGAACCTTCCCAGTACTCCAAGTGACCTTTTGCCTTCTTCAGCCTATATTCAAACTATATGAACCTTCCCAGTACTCCAAGTCTTATTTTACTTTCTTCAGCCTATATTCAAACTATATGAACCTTCCCAGTACTCTAAGTCACCTTTTACTTTCTTCAGCCTGTATTCAAACTATGTGAACCTTCCCAGGACTCCAAGTCACCTTTTACTTTCTTCAGCATGTATTCAAACTATATGAACCTTCCCAGTACTCCAAGTCATCTTTTACCTTCTTCGGCCTGTATTCAAACTATATGAACCTTCCCAGTACTCCAAGTAACCTTTTACCTTCTTCAGCCTGTATTCAAACTATATGAACCTTCCCAGTACTCCAAGTCACCTTTTACCTTCTTTGGCCTGTATTCAAACTATATGAACCTTCCCAGTACTCCAAGTCTTATTTTACTTTCTTCAGCCTATATTCAAACTATATGAACCTTCCCAGTACTCTAAGTCACCTTTTACTTTCTTCAGCCTATATTCAAACTATATGAACCTTCCCAGTACTCTAAGTCACCTTTTACTTTCTTCAGCCTGTATTCAAACTATATGAACCTTCCCAGGACTCCAAGTCACCTTTTACCTTCTTCGGCCTGTATTCAAGCTATATGAACCTTCCCAGTACTCCAAGTCACCTTTTACTTTCTTCGGCCTGTATTCAAACTATATGAACCTTCCCAGTACTCCAAGTCACCTTTTACCTTCTTCGGCCTGTATCCAAACTATTTGAACCTTCCCAGTACTACAAGTCACCTTTTACCTTCTTCGGCCTGTATTCAAACTATATGAACCTTCCCAGTACTCCAAGTCAGCTTTTACCTTCTTCGGCCTTCATTCAAACTATATGAATCTTCCCAGTACTCCAAGTCACCTTTTATCTTCTTCGGCCTGTATTCAAACTATATGAACCTTCCCAGTACTCCAAGTCTTATTTTACTTTCTTCAGCTTATATTCAAACTATATGAACCTTCCCAGTACTCCAAGTGACCTTTTGCCTTCTTCAGCCTATATTCAAACTATATGAACCTTCCCAGTACTCCAAGTCTTATTTTACTTTCTTCAGCCTATATTCAAACTATATGAACCTTCCCAGTACTCTAAGTCACCTTTTACTTTCTTCAGCCTGTATTCAAACTATGTGAACCTTCCCAGGACTCCAAGTCACCTTTTACTTTCTTCGGCCTGTATCCAAACTATATGAACCTTCCCAGTACTCCAAGTCATCTTTTGCCTTCTTCGGCCTGTATTCAAACTATATGAACCTTCCCAGTAGTCCAAGTAACCTTTTACCTTCTTCAGCCTGTATTCAAACTATATGAACCTTCCCAGTACTCCAAGTCACCTTTTGCCTTCTTCGGCCTGTATCCAAACTATGTGAACCTTCCCAGTACTACAAGTCACCTTTTACCTTCTTCGGCCTGTATTCAAACTATATGAACCTTCCCAGTACTCCAAGTCACCTTTTACCTTCTTCAGCCTGTATTCAAACTATTTGAACCTTCCCAGTACTCCAAGTCACCTTTTACCTTCTTCGGCCTGTATTCAAGCTATATGAACCTTCCCAGTACTCCAAGTCACCTTTTACTTTCTTCGGCCTGTATTCAAACTATATGAACCTTCCCAGTACTCCAAGTCACCTTTTACCTTCTTCGGCCTGTATCCAAACTATGTGAACCTTCCCAGTACTACAAGTCACCTTTTACCTTCTTCGGCCTGTATTCAAACTATATGAACCTTCCCAGTACTCCAAGTCAGCTTTTACCTTCTTCGGCCTGTATTCAAACTATATGAATCTTCCCAGTACTCCAAGTCACCTTTTATCTTCTTCGGCCTGTATTCAAACTATATGAACCTTCCCAGTACTCCAAGTCTTATTTTACTTTCTTCAGCTTATATTCAAACTATATGAACCTTCCCAGTACTCCAAGTCACCTTTTACCTTCTTCAGCCTGTATTCAAACTATATGAACCTTCCCAGTACTCCAAGTCACCTTTTACCTTCTTCGGCCTGTATTCAAGCTATATGAACCTTCCCAGTACTCCAAGTCACCTTTTACTTTCTTCAGCCTGTATTCAAACTATATGAACCTTCCCAGTACTCCAAGTCACCTTTTACTTTCTTCAGCATGTATTGAAACTCGGTCGAAGGGAAAGCAGATTATAAGCAAGTAAAACACTGACATAGCAATGGGATATGGCGGAGGACATTATTTTACTGGCTATTATCATTTTACCTTATATTCTTCTGGGAAATGCACTCATCCAAAACCCCCAACCCCTCCTGTAGCCATGGTGACGGTCGTCAGCTGAGAAATGGCAACTGTGGCCCTTCATTAGGTATCAACATGGGCGCCGACAGCCAGATAATAGCCAATAAGAAGGGGTGGGGGGCATTATGTCAAGGAGTAAATGAAAAGCCCCTGGAGACAGAGCCAGCCTGGCTGTCATGCTTCAGGGGGTTATGGGGGTGGGGAAGGGGGGGAGGGGTACCGGGGCTGAGAGAGAGGGAGAGGGGGAAGAAGTCCCCCTTGTGTTTGCATGTAAACAAATGTAAGACAGTCATGAATAAATATGTGTACAGTTTTGTACATGTCGATGGATAGACACACACACTCACACACACACACACACACACACACACACACACACACACACACTGTGTATGAGGAATGACAGAATGTGTAAGAGTAGATTAGAGTGTGTTTGATGTGTGGTGGATACGGGTGTGTATAACTCACAGTAATTATCAAAAGACATTCAGAATTCAACACTACACCGACGGGGATTTCACTCCTACCTAAAACGACCGTGGGCGGTCAAAATGACAGCCGGTTTTTAAACTCTATCGTGTCAAGATAAATACCCAGTTGAGATATTAATGCATTACATGTGTTAGTGTGTCTGTTATGAAACTAACTGACACAACATTAACATTCTAACAACTTTAATACTGTCTTCAAACAACTCAAACTCCAGAGAGACATGGTGGAACTTGAATAGCAGAATAGAAAAAGTGAAACTCTTACCTGCACAAGAAAAGGGAAAACACATGTCGCTGATCTAACGAACGTAACAAGGCCTATAACACGTGACATGTGAAACAAGAACCGAAAGTAAATATTGAAACAGCCCCGAACAACGACCGGAACTTAACAACTACCAGAACGACCATGGGCGGTCAAAATGACGGCCCACTGTTTTTAAACTCTACATTGTGTCAAGATAAATATTGAGATATTAGTGCATTGCATATGTTAGTATGTCTGTTATGAAACTACCAACATTAACATTCCAACAACTATAACACTGTTTCTGAAACCATTTAAAATCTCTGCTGTCCAACGCCTGTGAACGCTGCAGCGCCTGGGTGGGGGTCATGCAGCGCCTGGGTGGGGGTCATGCAGCGCCTGGGTGGGGGTCATGGTGCGTCCTTCGCGGCGTCCGTAAGCACACATGGTTTCCAGTGATGCCCGAGAAACACATGTCGCTGATCTGACGAACGTAACAAGGCCTGTAACACGTGACGTGTAAAACAGGAACTGAATGTGGTGAAGGAAATGACGCCAACAACGCACGTGACATGATGTGCACGATGGCGGCCAAACTACGCGCAGTCATTTTGACCGCTCGTGGTTGTTGTATGTAGAGCTTATCATCACGTTGTTGTGCAGCTGACTCGTGGTAAGGCAAACATATGCAGTTTTAGGAGCATTCAGGGAGCTTTTTTCTCTCCAAAGTTGGTAAAGTTTGCAAATCCAAAGCGGTCATCATGACCGTCTCGGTCGTTGTCGTGTTAAAGGTGATGGAGGAAGGTGTACCTGGCCGGCACTCCACCTCCCTGCTACAGTACTGCTGCAGTACTGCTGCAGTACTGGACAACTTCCACCGCCGGACTTACTATTCCAAGTGGTGTGTAATGTTGTCAATGTGAAGTACTGTTGCTGTACAGCGCATAAACTGCACAGTGAAATGTGGCCAACAAACTCAATCACATTTTAAATCTACCATCTCTCTACTCTGATACACGTATAATACACACAAAATACACACAAAATACACACAAAATACACGCATACCTACATAATACATATATAATACACATAATACACGCATAATACACACGTAATGCATGCATAATACCTATATAATACATATATAATGCACACAAAATACACATATAATACACGGATAATACACACATAACACACATAATACACATATAATACACCAATACAAACATAATACACATATAATACACATAATACACACATAATACACGAATAACACCCACATAATGCATATATAATACACACATAATACACATAAAGTGGATATATAATACACACAATACATACATAATACACACATAATACACATATAATACACGAATAATAAACACAATACATATATAATACACACATAATACACATAGAGTACACATAATAATATATAATACACGCATAATACATATATATGCGCACATAATACATATATTATACACATATAATGGACATATAGGACACATATGATATACACATAATATAATACACGCAAAATATACATATAATACATGAATAATACACACAATACACATATTATACACATAGTACACATATAATATACTTATAGTACACATATAATACACACATATGTCTTTTCATTTGTGTCTTTTCTTTTGTAGTACTTTTTGTAGCAGCCTTGTGTGTGGTTAAGGCCTTGCTACAACTTTACTCATTGCAGGGTTTCAACATGGCTGCTGACCAGCCGTCCTGCTCCCCCACCTTCATCTGCCTTCATCCACCTTCCTCCTCCTCCTCCTCACATCCAGATCCTCGGCTGGTCAAGCCGTAGAACAAATGGAAACCCGCTTGCTGAAATTACTGATGGTTATCTTGCTTCCCCCTCATTGGACCATTTTCTACTCTCCCCCATCCTCTTGGCTTGCTGACTGTCATCACCCCCCTCTTCCTCATCTCTCCCTCCACTCCATTGTTTAAACCCTTCTCACAGCCCTTCATTTCACCCTCCCTCCCTTCTTCCAAATGACCGTCTCTGCAGAGCAGATAGGGAGGACTGCTCATGTTTACTTCCCTCCGATGCTGACGCTTGTCTACCTCTCACCCCCTCTCTCCATCTCTCTGTCTCTCCATCTCTCTCTCCATCTGTCTCCATCTGTTTCCATCGCTCGCTCTCTCTCTCTCTCTCTCTCTCTCTCTCTCTCTCTCTCTCTCTCTCTCTCTCTCTCTCTCTCTCTCTCTCTCTCTCTCTCTCCATCGCTTTCCATCTCTCTCGCTCCCTCTCTCTTTCATTCCCTCTCGCTATCTCTCTGCATGTCTGTCTCTCATCGTCTGGTGTGTTTTGTAGGGTACATAATAATAATCATAATCATAATAATAATGATAATAATAATGATAGTACATTGTATTTGTGGGTGCCTTACAGAACACAGTAAAAAAGCAGCAGTGTATCAGACAACCTAAACTGAAAACAAAAGGCATTCAGAACATGATGCATGAAACAGGCTCACCGTGTCACAGTGGTGCTGCAGGCTTCACTGTACAGCCTACTGCTACACACACACACACACACACACACACACACACTAGTTACAAAATTCAGAACTAACATCAGAAACTGACGTCACACTACAGTTACGAAACAAAGCTTTCTTTTCATTCCGTTTATATGTCTTTATATGTCTTTTTTGCTTTTCTTTATATATTTATATATATTTATATAGCTTTATATATCTTTATATCTTTGTGTGTGTGTGTGTGTATATACATATATACATAAAGAGAGAATAATAAAGACGTTTTACTTATAGTTACGAAGGAGATATGTTTTTTGGGGTATCTACAGCTGGTGGCCAATTCGTTTCTAATATTCAAGGTGGACATGTCAGGCCTGCAAATAGTAAGATACTTTTCTGCCAAGCACCGGTCACATCTTTTACCTCTAACTGAGTATGCACTAGTCTTTGCAAGGGTTTTCCATGAGACGGAGTAACTGATATTCTTGTCTACCAATGACCACATGTGGCGGCTTAAGGCCGCTGCATTTCTTACATGTTCATTTCTGAAGCTACCCATATGGGCGTTAAACCTCATTTTAAAAGGGTCCTCGGTTAGTCCCACGTGAGTGTCCACATTGCAGTATATATATATATATATATATATATATATATATATATATATATATATATATATATGTGTGTGTGTGTGTGTGTGTGTTTTAATGTATCTTTATATAGCTTTCTAGAAATAACGGGCTGTATGTGGTGTCCATGTATGGTTCAGTATCAAAGCCAGTACCAACATCAGTGTTCAGTAACAGTGCCTACACGACTGTTAAAGGCCTCTTGCCTCTTTTTGTCATCTGAGCACCAGAAACCATCATGCAGAAGGTGGGAGGAGGTGGGACCATCATGCAGTCACTGGGCTGTGTAATAAGGCCTGTGGTGTGTACCCATTCTTGATCCTTCATTGTGTGTGTGTGTGTGTGTGTATGTGTGTGTGGGTGTGTGTATGGGTGTGGGTGTGTGGGTGGGTGGGGTTGTGTGTGTGTGCGTGTGGCGGGGCTTGTGTGTGTGGCTGGTTGTGTGTGTGTGTGTGTGTGGGGGGGTTGAATGTGTGTGTTTGTGTGGGTGGGTGGGTGAGCAGGTGAGAATGCTAGTTACACGATGGTTTTGTATTGACTTTAACAGGGCCAGTGCTGCACTGCATGCTAGCATACTGAACAGTGCTGCACTGCATGCTAGCATGGGTATATAATGCTCAGACAGCATGGTAAGCTTACAGTGTTTAGCTGTGTATAAATTATCTGTCAAATATAAAATTTTACTAATTCTCACTGACTGTAGGATGCAACACAACGCCAATAAATAAATAAATACATAGATAGATAGATAAATGTTTAGCTTAACTCTGGGATATATCAAGCATTCTAAGTCCTATTAATTTCCATAATGGTATAACCTACATGTGTCCTCTTATCTTCAAGTCCAGCCTACATTACAATGGGTCAAATGTCTCTCTCTGTCTTGTCTCCTCTGGGCAAAAGAAAATCATGACACAAAAGGTATATTTCAACTTTTTGGATCATGATTTTTTTTTCTAAAGAAGACAAGACAGACCAGAAACTGAAAATTTAATTTTTTGTTCTCATGAGGTGTTACCTGTCTCCGATTTTACTTATACGTGTGAATTTGGTTCTCAATCTGCATAAATTGACAATCACCAAAGTGCATTTCAAGTACAGTTTCTGTTCCAGGGTCAGCCCCTCAGACAAGTTCAGTAGCCTACACAAGTACAGTTTCTGTTCCAGGGTCAGCCCCTCGGACAAGTTCAGTAGCCTACACAAGTACAGTTTCTGTTCCAGGGTCCAGCGCCTCGGACAAGCTCAGTAGCCTACACAAGTACAGTTTATTTTCCAGGGTCAGCCCCTTGGACAGGTTCAGTAGCCTACATAAAATCAGTTTCTCTTCCGGGGTCAGCCCCTCGGACAAGTTCAGTAGCCTACACAAGTACAGTTTATCTTCCAGGGTCAGCCTCTCGGACAGGTTCAGTAGCCTACACAAGTACAGTTTCTCTTCCAGGGCCAGCCCCTCAGACATGTTCAGTAGCCTACACAAGTACAGTTTCTCTTCCAGGGCCAGCCCCTCAGACAGGTTCAATATGCTACACGAGGTGAATGGGTGAGGTTTTTCAGGAAGTGGGTCACATCTGAGTTTAGAATGTGTATTTGCAGCCTCTACTTTGCTCAATTGTGCTTTACCAGCTGGGTTTATAGACAAAGTGACTTCTATTTTCAGCCGATTCTGACGCATGGAGCCATGCTGGAGCCATGCCAGCAATAATGAACAGGGCACAAACAAGTACTTGAAGGCATGGTTTTTGTACCAAACATGAGCTCTCACACATCTGGATCTGGGTCTGGATTGAAGACCACGGTAGCGATTTATATTGTTATTTGGTGAGGCTAATATTAATGGCTTTTGCGAGAAACTAGCCACAATGTATAGCTAACACTGCTAGCTAACACTGCTAGCTCAAGCAGACCCCAATCATCAACTGGCCAAGAAACAGCAGCTTCTACCTGATGATCAGACAGCACTTTCAACTCGTTACACTCCATTTCCATCTTCAGTCTGACATTGCCTCTATTCTAACCAATTTCCGTGGGGGAGGGGGAATTCAATTATCCCTAACCAATCACTAGATTTTTTTTATTCAATATCAGAAATACAAAACACATATAACAGTAATAGGAATAACAAACAACCAAATATACAGCGCCAGGGGTTACAAAGTTTGACACAATTATAAAAATGAAGGGGTGCAGTAAACACATATTAAAAAATAATACATGTATTTAAATTAGAATTACATTGATATGTTAAATTTGGAGCATACATTTAAGGTTTTCACAACGTTTCTTGCATAAAGTAGATAATGTTGTAATGTAGGACTCTGCTTCCCTTTTAAAGGTACAAAAAGAGGGTTTAATTTTTAAAACCTTACATTTTTGGATATAAAATTTGGCCAGCGCGTGATGAGGTTACACAGAAAACTTTTGTTTTCTTATTCTCTTCTATAATTTGTAAAACCAAACAAGAAATCCTTCAAGCAATGTATAAAAGTATCACATATATGTAGTCCAGTATAAAACGACAGATGCCTTTCCATAGACTGCAAGTGTGTTCACACGTCCAAAACAAATGGAAGACAGTCTCTGGGTGGATGTTACAAAAAGTGCAATTTACATCAATATCCTTCTTAAATCCTACTAAAAAATGACTTAACAGGATGAACGATCTTGAAAGACATTTCTTTAACTTTGTTAACCAGTAGATATCTATTAGGAAGAGACCACATTTTCCCCAAAATAAGTCCTGAATCAGTCTGTGAATGTTCTCATTCATCCAGGTCGTGGTTATCCAAAGGAATTGAATCAAGTTCAACTGGACTTGGTATATATCCGTGAAGACGTTTCGCCTCTCATCCAACAGGCTTCATCAGTTCGTGCCTTTCTGACTAGACCAAGCTAGTCTGACTGGCTGCTGATGAGACTCAGAATTTATCCTCTTTGGAGTCGTTATCAGAGCTATAGATGTCCATAACGCTTTGTGTTCGGATGTTTAGCCACGCCCGTCGTTATCAGAGGTATTGATGTGCATGGCTCTTTGTGATCCGATGTTAAGCAGCGACGGTCGTTGGGGGTGTTAGTTTCGACTTCGTTAGTGCTCCATTCAGTGGTCATGAGAGTCGTTGGAGCCGTTAGTGAGTGACTGTTGTTTTTGGAGGCTAGGCTTCTTGAGTCTCCTGGGTAGAGATGAAAGGACGGCATTGTAAGTGGGAGATAGGTGGTGTCGCAGACTTCCTCCTCTGTTGAGGGATGGTTTTTCCAGTTTCACATAGATGGCTTCCTTCACCCCTCTTTCAAACCATCTATCTTCCCTGTCCAAAATGTGTACGTTGCTGTCCTCGAAGGAGTGTGTCTTCTCCTTTAGGTGTAGATACACTGCTGAGTCTTGACCTGAGGAGTTGGGTCTCCTGTGTTGGGCCATCCGTTTGTGTAGTGGTTGTTTGGTTTCTCCTATGTATCGGTCAGTGCAATCCTCATTGCATTGTACAGTATACACCAGATTGCTTTTCCGGGTGTGTGGTACACGGTCTTTCGGATGAACCAGTCTTTGTCGGAGTGTGTTGCTGGGTTTGAAGTATACCGGGATGCGGTGTTTGTTGAAAATTCTCCTGAGTTTCTCGGAGACCCCAGAAACATACGGGACGACTGTGCTATTCCTTCTGTTCCTTTTCTCCTCGTCGCTCACCTGGTTGGTCTTTTTGAAACGTGTTGCAGTTTTCACAAAGGTCCAACTGGGGTAGCCGCAGGTTTTTAAAGCTCCCTCGGGTGTTTGTGTTCTTCCCGTTGGGCCTGAGTGCTGCTGGGCACATTGTCAGCTCTGTGTTGCAGAGTTCTGATGATGCTCAGTTTGTGTTCCAGCGGGTGGTGTGAGTCGAAAAGTAGATATTGGTCTGTGTGTGTAGGTTTCCTGTAAACCCCAATGTGGAGGCTCCTGTCTTCCCCAATGTGGACGTCACAGTCCAAGAAGGGCAAACTGTTGTTCTTTACATCTTCCCTTGTGAACTTAATGTTCTTGTCCACTGAGTTGATGTGTTTGGTAAACGCTTGCACCTCTTGTGTTTGGATTTTGACCCATGTGTCATTCACATATCTGAACCAGCTGCTCGGACGTGTTCCTCTGAAGGAGTTCAGGGCCCTGTGTTCTACCTCTTCCATATATAAGTTGGCCACAATGGGAGAAACTGGTGAGCCCATTGCACAGCCGTGTTTCTGTCTGTAAAACTGGCCCCTGAATTGGAAATATGTAGTGTTCAGGCAAAGGTCCAGTAGTTGGCAAATCTGGTCTGAGGTTGGTCCTATTGTGGAGGGTGTCGTCCAGTAGCAAACGTTGCCTCACAGTTTCCAAAGCCTCCATGGTTGGGATGCAGGTGAATAATGAGGTCACGTCGTAGGATACCATGGTTTCATTCGGTTCCAGTTTTACGCCTTGGACCTTGTTCACAAAGTCAATAGAGTTTTGGATATGGTGAGGTGTTTCGCCCACTAAAGGGGTCAAGATGTTGGTTATATGTTTGGAAATGTTGTACGTGACCGAGTTTATGCTGCTGACGATGGGCCTGAGGGGGGTTCCATCTTTATGGATCTTAGGGAGTCCATATATGCATGGGATGTTATCTTGTGGGTAGAGACGGTGGTATTGTATCCAATCAATGGTTCCTCCTTTCTGTAGTTTCTGTAGGTACTCTATTATTCTCCTCTTGTAACCACTAGTTGGATCGCGTCTCAGAGGTGTCGGTGAGTAATGACGTGATCTTAGCGTGGTCTGTTGTGCTGAGGATAACCGTGCATCTCCCCTTATCTGTTGTACGTCGGAAAGGAACCAGTGCAGGGGTCCGGCAGGGTCAAGCCCGTAGGCACGTTTATTCCTATTCAGGGAAGGGAAATGCGGGATGTGTATGGTGCCACTAGAGTCCTGGATGTGGGGTGTGTAAAAGACTATGTGTCTGTGTGCAGGGCGAGTGTGGTGCGTGTGTGCAGGAATGTAAATGACTGGAGGGTGTTTGTGCGTGCTGGTGAAGCGCAAGTCCGGGAGTAGGGGTTCTGCGGGAGGCAGTGTGGGAGCACAAGGGAGGGGTCCGAGGAACACAAGGGACGCGAGGAAGACGGAGCCCGAGAAGCACCGGCACCGGGGGTTCTGGGAGGACGGGGGAGAGAGAGACAGAATTAGACTCAGGAATCACAACATAGGAATTGCAAGAGGAAACACAGCCAAAGAGTCTAGCGATTTACTGGGTAACTACCGTACTAGATGGCACAGTCTGGCAACGACTGCCCGTCAGCGTCCTCTCCTATAGCGGGCTGCAGATTGGCTTCAGGTGCGCTGATTGCCGAGGAGCCGCTGGTGCGTAGCTGCGCTCTCAACGAGCGCGCTGATTGAACCCTGCCGGTAGACTCAGGCGGAGACGCGCCTTGCGTCTGGACCACAACATTATCTGCTGGAAGGATAGTGATGTTTTCATCTGTCCAATGCGAAACTCCCCCCTTCCAACCTAACCATGGAGGAAAGGAAATCCATGTCCAAAGACATGTAGGTCAGGTGAATCGGCCGTACTAACTTGTATCTAGGTGTGAATGTGTCAGTCCTGTGATGGCCTGGCGGCTGGTCCAGGGTGTCTCCCCGCCTGTCGCCCAGTGACTGCTGGGATAGGCTCCAGCATCCCGCCACCCCGGTTGGGATAAGCGGCTTGGCTAATGGATGGATGGATGGATAAGGTTGTAAAGCAACATTTTTATTTATTTTTTTGTCATCATCTAAGGAAGTAGCAGCATAGGTAAACCTGGATACACCTTCTGCTTTACAGAGTAACGTTCTACCCTTTAAAGATAGGTCCCTTTGGATTATTTTTATTTTTTCCTGGTTCTTTCTAAAATCGGGATAAAGTTCAAGTCACATCTATCTTTCTGTTTTTTGTTATGAGTCTTCCAACGTAGGTGACTCTCTCCTTTATTGGAATATTACAGTTGGAGGGTAACTCTCATTTCTTGACTGCCATTAAGTCACACTTAAAATTCACATTTAAAAGAAGACCCGAAGCATTAAAACACCCGGATTATGTCAAGAGCACGATGAATTAGAGAGGAGTCGGTTAAGAAAAGGTTAGTGTCGTCAGCCAGTTGGCTGATAATGACTTCCCTATTTATAATTGGCATACCTTTCAAGCTACTAGCTTTGATAAGATTAGCTAATAATTGGGTGGATAGTAAAACTAAATATTGCAGCTAATTCGGGGAGCGGTCTGGGAGACCGTCGCCACGGCCGGGACGCGATCCCTTGTCGTCCACCCCGAAAGCGACAACGTTCACCAGTCGACTAAAGGACCGACCCGTTAGCCAAGGGCCAACGTGTCTACTCAGCCAGGCACGTTACACTACGGACTGACAGGGCAGCCCTGACGATGCCACGTTTTAACTCACATCTGGGAGACGTGCCATGTTTCAATTTAGTTGAATTATTTGCATTAGTGTCTTAATTGTTCTGAAAGAAAAAAAGTTGCCAAAACCAAATTTGTTAAGTGTTTTAAAGATAAATTCATGTTCAGTCAAATAAAAGGCTTTGTAAAAGTCCAGAAAAAGAATGAAACTTTCATTATTAACCAACTCTGGGTCATCTAATACATCAAGTACAAGCCGAATATTCTTAGAAATATGCCCATTTCTCATAAATCCAGACTGCGTTTCATCTTTTGACGTACAGGCGGCGCTGTGCTGTTTACCGGCACCTTGTGATTGAACCCTTCCACACATCCAAGCTGATGAGACGGCGCGTCATTGACATTGTACACTGTGGATTTATGTCCGATAGCAGGGGGTGCATTTGCAGCCTCCTCCTCAATGTAGTTCACCTTGCCTCCAATGATGCTGATATTGAGCGCTTTAATCAGGTCTAGGCCTAGCAAAGGTGATCCAGATTTAACAATTTAAAAGGAGGCTGGAACTTTGTCGCTTTGACCTGCTATGGCGGCCGCTGCTGGCAGACAGCCAGTAACAAGTAATTCACCCCTGGCGTAAGTGACTGGTTTGACTTTAGGTTCCCCGAATGAGCCGGTTGCATATAGTGCCTGTACATTGTCTCTGGCAGAAGAGATACAGAAGCTCCAGTATCTACAATCAGCTCCCGGACGTGAGCATTTCCCCGTGGAGCTTCATTGTTTTGTTTTTTTTTTTTTACACTTTATGTATTGGTTTTATATTTTTACCAAAAATACACACAGAAATATCAAAACACACACCCCCCCCCCGACAAAAAACCAAACAAAACAGAAAACCAGCAAGTCAGAGAAAAAAGAAAAGAAAAACAAACAAACAGAATCATCAGCTAAACATGTATGAAAACAAAGGGGCTTTGTTTATTACAATTGGAACCACTCAATAGTCAGATACCTAGTGCTAAGTACTTATATGCACACAAACATGCACACACATATACAGACACAGCGATGTATACAGTATATGCACTTACTTATACACAAATAAAGAGGTATACGTTCACACATCTTTTTAACTAGATTGTTTAACACAATCTTGGAAAGTGAGAGGATGCCTGAGGAGTATAGAAGAAGCATACTGGTACCGATTTTCAAGAACAAGGGTGATGTGCAGAACTGTAGCAACTACAGAGGTATGAAGTTGATCAACCACAGCATGAAGATATGGGAAAGAGTAATAGAAGCTAGGTTAAGAGGAGGAGAGGTGATGATCAGCGAGCAGCAGTATGGTTTCATGCCAGGAAAGAGCACCACAGATGTGATGTTTGCTTTGAGAATGTTGATGGAGAAGTATAGAGGAGGTCAGAAGGAGTTACATTGTGTCTTTGTAGATTTAGAGAAAGCTTATGACAGAGTGCCGAGAGAGGAGGTGTGGTATTGTATGATGAAGTCAGGAGTTGCAGAGAAGTATGTAGGAGTGGTGCAGGATATGTGTGAGGGAAGTGTGACAGTGGTGAGGTGTGTGGTTGGAATGACAGATGGGTTCAAGGTGGAGGTGGGATTACATCAAGGATCGGCTCTGAGCCCTTTCTTGTTTGCAGTGGTGATGGACAGGTTGATGGAGGAGATCAGGCAGGAGTCTCCATGGACGATGATGTTCGTGGATGACATTGTGATCAGTAGCAAGAGTAGGCTGCAGGTTGAGGAGAGGCTGGAGAGGTGGAGGTATGCACTGGAGAGAAGAGGAATGAAAGTCAGTAGGAGCAAGACGGAATACCTATGCGTGAATGAGAGGGAGGACAGTGGAATGGTGAGGATGCAAAGAGTGGAGGTGACAAAGGCATATGAGTTTAAATACTTGGGGTCAACTGTCCAAAGTAACTGGGAGTGCAGGAGAGAGGTGAAGAAGAGAGTGCAGGCAGGGTGGAGTGGGTGGAGAAGAGTGTCAGGAGTGATTTGTGACAGAAGGGTACCAGCAAGAGTTAAAGGGAAGGTTTACAAGATGGTAGTGAGACCAGCTGTGTTATATGGTTTGGAGACAGTGGCACTGATGAAAAGACAGGAGGAGGAGCTGGAGGTGGCAGAGGTGAAGATGCTAAGATTTTCATTGGGAGTGATGAAGAAGGACAGGATTAGGAACGAGTATATTTGAAGGACAGCTCAAGTTGGACGGTTTGGAGACAAAGTAAGAGAGGCAAGATTGAGATGGTTTGGACATGTGTGGAGGAGAGATGCTGAGTATATTGGGAGAAGGATGCTGAATATGGAGCTGCCAGGGAAGAGGGAAAGAGGAAGGCCAAAGAGGAGGTTTATGGATGTGGTGAGGGAAGACATGCAGGTGGCTGGTGTGACAGAGGAAGACGCAGAAGACAGGAAGAAATGGAAACGGATGATCCGCTGTGGCGCCCCCTAACGGGAGCAGCCGAAAGTAGTAGTAGACGTTCCCACACATCTCACTACACATAGTATTTAAGTATAGGCGGACAGGCTCATCGACAATAGCACATGGATAAGTCACTTATTCCAGCTAAATTATCCCTAATTATTAAAGCATCATCCATTCTTAGTCCTAATACTTAGAATAAAAGGGTAGTTGCTGCAATTGGGTGAGAAAGAGGTCTATTCTGGTATTTCTAAAAAAGATAGAGCAAGTGTGAATCCTATAAAGAGAGACCAGACATCTATAAATTTCTGTCGGGACTTACATCTGTTGTACCTGAGTTTTTCTAATGGAATTAAAGATGGCACTTATTTGATACAACTTGTGAATGATGGGGGCTTATCAGACTTCCAATGGCGAAGAATTAGTCTCCGGGCTTGAAGTGAGCTAAATGCTATAGGGTTAGCTTGGGATGTAGTGATGTCTACGCCCTCACTGGGAACTCCAAAAATGGCCGGGATTGGGCTGGGTTCAATTTTTTTTACAACAAATAAATGAGAAAGCTTCGAAGATACGACCCCAAAATGTAGTCAAAGATGGGCATTCCCAAAACATGTGCCCAACTGTGGCTGGTTTCAGGTGGCACCGAATACAAGTCGATATTGGTACAGAATTTAGACAGTTTCTCTCTCGTGTAATGTAAATGATGTAACACTTTGAATTGAATAAGGCGATGCCTAAGGCAGAGAGAGGTAGTGTGAAGGCGCTATATAAGGAATGTTTCCATATCTCTTCAGTGAGCTCGATGTTTAAGTCCTGTTACCAGGCTGATTTTGTTTTGTCCAAGGAAGGTGAAGGTTATAAGGTTATCCAAGCCAATAGCTTGGATAATCTTATATATTTTAGAAACGTTTCCCTTGGCATCTGGGTCCCAGTCCAATATGATGTCTAATGTGCTCCTTTCCAGCAGGAAAGGAAACCGGTAGTGTTCTTTGGCAAAGCTGCGGGCCTGGAGGTATCTGAAAAAGTGTGTTCGGTATATTATGGTCCTTTTGGAGAATTTCAAATGAAGCAAAAATGCCATCTACAAATAGGTCGCTAAAAAAGATCAAACCATTGTTATGCCACATTTGAAATGCTGCATCAGTCTGAGAAGCAGGAAAAAGATGGTTATGTGTCAAGGGCATATGGCCGCATGTGCAATATTGAAGTTAAAGTGTTTTCTGAAGTGATGCCAAATTCTAAGAGAGCTTTTTATCACAGGATTATTGACATATTTAATAGTTCCCCCGGGGAGTGGAGAACTCAGTATAGATATCGGAGAGACTTTGGAATTATAACGGGTCTCCATAAGGGCCCAGGTGGAGCCACTTTTATTTTCAAACACTGCAATCAAGTACGTTTATTTAACTATGTTGGCTGACCAGTAACAAAACATAAAATTAGGCAGTCCCAGACCTCCCATTAACCTAGGCATCTCCAAACTGGATCTTTTTGATCGTGGCCTGGATCTATTCCAAACAAATGAAGCGATGTGACTGTCGAGGTCACGAACAGAGGTGTAAAAACCAGGTCCAGAAAATAAAAGACCAAACCATGTATTTACTCCACTCATGCACTACACCAGCAGATTCTAGTCAACACCACTCCTCAACTAGGTAGGGAAAACTAGTTGATGAAATTAGCCGGTTTAGTAACATGGTTGGAGCAAATACGCAGTTTGGATATTTACTTTCTGGACCTGGTTTTCACAACTCTGGCCAGGAAACATCGATTTAGGTAAGAAGAAAGGAATCATTTGGAACAGATACAGGAAAGGAGGCAGCACTGTCATTTTAACTGTATTAACCCTGCCTGCCAAGGAAACCGGTAGTGAGGCCCGTTTCACAATTTCTAGTTTACTACGGTCTACTAAGTTTTTAAAGTTATGGCCATATATATTGTTATAAGATTCGTAACAGTGATTCCTAGATAGTAAATTAATGGTATTCCAGCTGAAATGGAAAGCTATTGTAGTTAAGATCTAACGCTATTTGATTTATAGGAAAAAGTAGACTTTTGGAGAAGTTTAATTTATAGCCTGAGAGTCTTCCGAAGTGGTGAAACATATCTATAAGCTGAGGTAGGGATTCTACTGGATCAGATATGTAGAGAAGGAGGTCGTCCGCATAAAGTGAAACTTTATGGGTAGAGCCCCCGCTCACAATGCCAGCTATCTTTTCTTTTGCTCTAAGGGTTATAGCCATGGGCTCAATAGCAATATTAAATACATATAGAGATAGGCCACAACCTTTCTAACGCTGCAATGGATGAGAAAATAGTCTGAGCATATGGAATTGGTTCGCACTGATGCCTTTGGGGTTGCATAAAGTAGTCTGATCCATGCAATGAATACTGGGCCAAATCAAAATCTTTCCAGAACAGCCAGAAGGCACTCCCATTCGATCCGATTGAAAGCTTTCTCGGCATCTAGGGAGAATACAATTTCTGCTTGCTGTGTTGAATGAGAAGAATAGAGCACATTAAACAGACTACACATGTTGTAGATGCATTGCCTACCTGGTATAAAACCTGTTTGGTCTGGTGCAATGATGGTAGAAATCACAGTTTCAACGCGCTGGGAGAGGTTGGGGCCCCGTCGGGTCACCCAATGTCAACCGCCGGTTCTTTGATCACTCGAGCGAGAACGATACAGCAGGCTTCTACCCACACGGGGCGGCTGTACCTTCACTTCAAATCTCGCTCAGGTATCACTCCCGAGTGTCCCCCTTTACTCTGGAGGCGCTATACAGTGTTCTAGGTCCCTGACCTTATCTCTTGTCCCTTATATTCTGGTAGGCCCTCCCCATTTGACAAGCAAACACACTGGTTTCGGAGCCTGGGTGTGTTCTTTAAGAACTTCCACACAGGCAAAAAAGTCTCGTAAACCAGGAAACCACCCCACAGTTTGTGAAAAACAACAAATCTTTCCCTGTGTCCTTATTCTTTCTCTTATTTAATTCTTCCTAAATTTGCGACAACTCTCCGTTTTTACAGGGAAGAAAAAGACGGTCCCAGACTCGTTCTTTTGATTACGTCTTATTTTGTCCAAATGGTTTTGTTGCATTAAACTAGGACACTTATTTTCTTGCCACAATACAATTATATTTTCTCATACTTTTTAGTAGGGACTCCCTCCCCCACCCCTCTCCATCCAATTTGCAAACGGACCGGGGTCCGGCAGCATTTCATAGAAAAGGTATTCTGCTCACCTTAGTTACGGAGCTCCTGCAGCTTGGATGGAGAGTTGGCGACGCTTGGCTGTAGTCCCGGAGTGTGTCGAATTGTCCGTCGAGCCAGAATCCGGGTCTCCGCACCAATTGTTGAGTCTTCGCTTTTGCACAAGGCTCGCCCGGTTCTTTGATTTAGGTCGACACAGGCAAATAAGAAGTCAGACGACTTCTTGCTGGCTCGTGTCGTTTTATTGGCACACGACAAATAGTTCACAGGTGATGCTGCAGCGCTGGAGACGTGCCCTCGGTGCAACCGGGAGTCGTCTGCCAAATAACAGAAACACATACTGATATATACTAAGACAACAAGGCGTGGTGCTTTTTCAGAGACAGGCGTGATCTTCTTCTTCTTGGTTTCCCTTCGTCACTGTCGATCATGTTTTCCTCGTGTTGTTTTGCATGTGTAGCGCGTGTCCTAATCAGGTTTATGTGCATGGCGGTCCTGCTCCCAGGCCCAGCTCCTTCAGTGCGGATGTTAATCTGATACCTTAATAGTGCTGTGTCACCGGGTAAAAGGCGAATAACGTGCCTTTGACTTCGTTATTTGATTGTTTGTTGTGCAGCGCTAAACAATATACGTCCTACTCCATAGCTTGCTCCACTTGATTGTTAACAGCGCAGGTGATCTTAGCGTCAGGGCCGGCGCATGCGCTGAGCAAACCGGGCAATTGCCCAGGGCGCCAAGCCACTAGGGGCGCCAAAGGGCGCCACTGAAAAAAATATATATTGCGCTCTCTATCGCAAACGTTGGAGTGTGCTACTGCTAGCATACTGTCTGTGTGTTCATACGCTAGCTAACACAGAACACAAAGCCACAAAAAATGAAACTATCATCGAAATTAAGTAGAGCGCAAAGTAGACGTCGTACACTCCAAAAGCCAAAAGCCCTGGAAGCGTATCAACATTTACGGCTGGCGCCAGCGGCGAGTCCTCGGCTGACGTTACCGGGGATGGCTACCGGAGGAGATGGAGGACGTCGAGCCTGCCGACCTGCGTCTGGAGATCGGCCTAATGGTGAAGAGCTAGCCCTGTGGCTTGCCCGATTCTTCCTTTTACATACTGGGTTACAGTTACCGGGGAAACATCTGGGATCTGCGCCCAAATGTGGGCGCTGCCCAGCGCATATTATCGCTGCCTGTGCCGGTAACGGTGGCCTCTGGTGGGAGAAGCTTCTCTCTACTCAAACTCAGGAAAACTTAACTGCGGTCAAATATGTCTCAGGACCGTCTGAATGGACTGGCCGGAATGGCGACTGAACACCAAATATCTCGCAAATTGGGTTACTCCAGATAACTGAAGAGTTTGCTGTAGCCAAATCAAGAAAGGTCCACTTATAAGGGGGTGAGTCAACCTATTATTAGACAACGCGTGGGACAGGCCTCGGCCCAAGTGTGTGTCACTGTGTTATGCTACGTCATTTCACTGTCGACATGAATATGAAAGGTTGTTGACAGGATAAGAGCCAAATAATCTACTCAGATAATTTCGGAATGTGTGTGTGTGTGTGTGTGTGTGTGTGTGTGTGTGTGGTGTTAGTTAGTGTAGATAGCGGGACCGAAAACTAAAGCATTTATGATCCTAATTCTTTTTGGAGGTGGTAGGTATTGTCTCAGAGAGTAAGGGAAAAATCCCAGACAATTAAAATTATGCATAAGTATGCATAAATATGCAAAACATGAATTTTTCTAAAAATGGCTGAAAACCACTTTTCTCGGCATTTCAGATGATTCTGAGCATCTTTGATTTTTTTCACCTATATAAAAAAAAATTCTGGGACTTAGATATCTTTTGGCATTATGCAAAATATATACATTTTTGCAAAAATGCACTTATGATCCTAATTTTTTTGGAGGTGGTATTGTTCCAGAGGACCAGAAAAATAGCAGGAAATTAAATAATTATAATTGTGCATAATTATGCAAAATATGCATTTTCTAAAAATGGCTAAAAACCACTTTTCTGGGCATTTCAGATGATTCTGAGCATTTGGGGGGGGAGGGAGTTGGAGTGGGGGGGGGTTAGGGGCAGGGGGAAGGCGGTTAGCTGGCAGGATGAAGAGGAGGGAGATTTAGACGGGTGGAGAACCAAACCGCTACAATGTAGCGGTTTGGTTCTTCTAGTATGAGATAATAATATGAAAATGTGGGAGCTGTTTAACAATTAACCAGCGACGCTCTGAAAAGACGCGTTATAGCTGACAGTGGTCATCATAACGGTTTTATTTTGAAATGGAAATAAAAGCTGTGTGTGTGTATTTCATTTCGCAAATAAATAAGGTGTTAATTTATGGCAGATCTTTGGAACCACTGGGATACTTAAACTTTGTGTTTCCATGACGACAAAGTGTTTTCAGAGTGATATGCATGACAGCGCCTGCCACCCACTCTCAACCAGTGCGCAGCGCGCCTATGGGCCGCACGGCGCATGCGCCTCGCTCATTCCACAGCCTGGAACCTGCTTACTTGCCATCGTTTTCTGTGGTCGGTAACGTTGTTATACCCTACATTTAATGTTGCTGTTAACAGCGTACTGGTTTTAAACAGCTGGCAGTAATATGAGGCGTTTTATTGCGTGTTTTGTGAAGTCCACATGGGGGGGGGCGCACTTTGGCTGTTTTGTCCTGAGCGCTTGATTGCCTCAAGCCGGCCCTGCTGCTGCAGCTGCTGCCATTATGCACACAAAGCACAGCTAGCTCTGGCACTACAACTTCTCTCACTTCACTTAGGCATTTGCATACCTTGGCGAAATGTCCATGTTTTCCCGCAGTTATTGCATTTTACTAAAGCAGCTGGGCAGTTTTTATCATTAGCCAAGTGCTTGCTGGATCTACATCTGAGGCATGTACGTTGTTGCTGGTTAGCGTTAGTGTGGGGCGGTCTGGTGCCGGGGACTTGGCTGTGCGTGTTCCTCTTTCCCCTCAAACACGTGCATGTGTCGCGGCGACAGCCTGCACTGATGCAGTCGGGACCATTCTGGCTGAAGCAAGCAGTGTCGCATTTTTAACCGCTGCCTCCACCTGGCATGCGATTGTCAGAGCTTTGTCTAGTGTGAGGTTGTCCTCCAGTAGCAACCAGGGCTTCCGGCACCTAGGATCACAATTGGAACCAAGTGGATCTCAGCTCCGGCACCTCAGATCGTCATAGAAATATATTGTAATTGTTAAATTAAGAATAACATTGATCGCCTCATAATAAGTCTAAAGTAATGTCGTTGGTTGGGCTATACTCAGCGCTGCATAGAGAGTGCTCTGGTGTTGATGAATAATGAGCCACACTGACATCTGCAGCGCAGACTCACGGTGCATCATCATTGGTTCGTTGCGTCTCGTGTCCACGAGCGATCTGGAGACGTCAAGCAACAAGCGCGCCAGCCACGCTGTGCGCAGAATCCAGAAGCGAGCAGCAGAGTAGAGCAGGGGACCGTGCACTGGCTCAGGTAAATGATTGGCTATTCAACTTGCTAGCTGGATCTAGCATCCAGACCGTTCAACACTATAGCAAAAAACATGTCTAATAGCAAGCAAAAATAGCTGTCTGCCGGGGAGTGTGGAGCAATACATAAAGGGATTTGTGGGCAGTGTCGTGTGACGGTGTGGAGAGAAAAATATAACCTTAGCAAGGCAGCTAACATTAGCATATGTTGCTAGCAGACACTCGACTGAGTGAGGTAACTTAGCAAAATGAATGGATGGTAGTTAGCTGCAGCTAACTTTAGTCAGCTGTCTAGTTGGTTCAGCAGGTTTATTAGGAACAAAATGGATTTGTGTGGAGAGGAAAACGGCTAGCTAGTTAGTTAGCTACACAGAAAGCTACGCTAACTTTCATTTGAAACCACATTCTTTTGTTACCACTAATTTACCCGCGCAATTTAGCGAGGGAGGCGGGGGTGATAAAAACAGCTGCCAGTCAGATTCGCATACTGAGACACATGTTAATGGCTTCCTGTTACAGCAGTGAAATAGCACATAGGGTTTTGGTTTTTTTACTGTCAGTGTGATATGTGTTTTGATTTGTATTGGCGCCGCACCCGCCGCATCTTAGTCCCAACCTGCAGCAACTAGGGATCCCCCACCTCAGACATCCCAATTTAACCACTGGTAGTAACTTGGCCTTTACTGCACTCAGATAAGCGTTTGAAATTAGCTGATCTCCTGTCATCTCACTCTCCATTTGTCCAAAACCACACGACGCAACTAAGGCTCTCAAAACTGCGACGCGGTTGCATCGGCTCGTTGAACACGTCGTCCGAGGGTGTGCCTACAGGTCTCCACATCAACATTAACCAAGTGCTTCTCGAGGGCGGCCATGGCCTCCTCATGTGTTGTACCTTGTTCCGGCCGTGTAGACCAGACGTCGTCCCTCCGAACCCAGGCAATGTAGTATAACTGCGCGTCTCGTTTCCTGCAGCATTTATCCCTAGCATACAGTTGTCGAGCATCTTCCGCCACGTATCAAACGGCATTGGCGGCTCGCCAGTGTGTTATAGTGGTGAGTGAATCACAGGAGACGAACGAACAGTTGTTTAACTTTATTTAGCAACACCTAACCTCAATCGCATGTGTAGCCTCCATCCAACTTTCCGTCCTCGCGATGCTTGTTCGATCCCCTTACAGCAGTCTTTTTCCGCTATCCATCATCTTACAGTGCCACCTAGCGGTAATAGAATGTAGTGTCTATAAACGCAACAGCGATCAATCGATCAAGTTTTTTTTAAAATTTTAATAGCGCTTTTCTAGCTGCAACAGCCCCTCAAAGTGCTTTCTAACTCATATCAGTCCAACTCATGCGCATAAAGTCTTCCCGAAACCTGGGTGTTATGATTCATGACTAACTCTAAAAATATAAACTTCAAAAAGTAAAGTAAGCTAAAAATTCCAATTTTAGTGTTTCTTTTTCTTTGGAGGACAACTTATCAGGACATATAGAGGACAGATATAGAGGCAGTTATCATGGCAATCACCTTTTCTTCCTCACATCGTTTATCCTTAGCAAGATTGCTACAATATGTCCTTGAAAAATTGCCAACTTCAAATTTTAGAAGTTCCCATTTACTGCCATATACTCTTTCAGCCTGGGCCTCATTCCAGAAGACTTGGATTGGTTCTTTAACCCTGAGTTTAACTGCTTCATGATACAAGACAAAACTGTTAGGTTTCCAGTATGAATTCCTCAGACAATTAGAAGTAAAGGGAAGTAGAGAAATGTGAATTTGGATAGCCTTGTGATCAGTTAGTGGGATGGAAAGAATGGTAACATTTGCACAATCTTTAAGATTGTTGGAAATTGACAAAAAATCTATTCAAGATTGTATAGACCTTGATTTATTTCACGAAGTAAACATTATGTCATAAGGATATTTGTGTCTCTAGGCATCTATTAAATCAAATCTTTGCATTTGTGAATTTAAAATTTATGTGACTTTTATGTAAAATACCTGCCCTGTAATGCATGTTGGTAGCATTGACGATGTTATGATGAGAGAAGATCTCTACTTGACTAAAGTTTTACTTGCAGCAAGTAAGAAAGCCGTTACCAAAAATTGGCTTAATGTTAACACTCCAAAACAGGAACAGTGCATGGAAATTGCCCAAGACGTCTTTGCATTAGCATTTTTAGATTTACATTGGCACTAGTTTGGGGTCCTGGTGGCCACCTGTCGATTGTGTTGTCCAAATAAATATTAAAATAACCACCTATAAGTAGCTAGGCATCAGGAAATCTGGCCAGCCAATTGACAATTATTATTTTGTCCCGCACTACTAAGTAAAATATTGTTATCTGACATTGTGTTGTATCCATAAATGTTAATTATAATCAAGTTGCTAATTAATCGCTAGGGACCAACGTAACCATCTGCGTATTACGTCATTTTAAGTCGACACATGCGTAGCCATGCCAACATGCTGGTTTTGCCGGGGTTTTAAGAGTGGAGGGAAGTAAAAACAAACTTCGAAGTCGGGCGATATTGAGAAGACATGCTGTCTATGTAAAATAGATTTGTTAATCAAGGGGATATATTAAATTCAAGAATATTATTCAGGACAGAGGGGCCATTAAGTGAACGTTTCAAAGATGGGGTAATTCTCTCATACAGACCCGGTGTCTATTCTGGCAGGATTTGTGTCAAATGACTTGACAGGATGAAGATTGGAAAATTGGCAATAGCTTGACCAAGGACGTTAGTCCCTCCGTGGCGTTCATTGGATCATCGATTTTTAACCGAGAAACCGCTGTTTTATGCCATGATGCCGGACCAGAATCGGTCGACTTGGTGGAGTAGGCGGATTCAAAGGTCTGGACCCAGGTAAGAGTACCTTTGGTTCGCAGTTGCTGTGGATGCCGGGGGATATCCTGATCCTGACAAATGCCAATACTGCATGAGCACGTTTGTTTAATATTTTCTGATTAAAGTGGGGGAAAGCAATCCCAGGCTGAAGTTAGCAAGAGCTAGTTATATTTTGAAAACACACTGCAAAAGAATCTGCCCCCTCACTTCTGCATAAGAGCCTCCGTTAAGTGACAGAAAACGAGTGTTGGGTAGTAAATAGTGTGCTCTAATGCCTTGCAACATCATTCATAGCAGTGTGACCAGGGAAGTTGACAGCGTTTTTTCAGCAACACCAGCTTTTTGCCCACTCAGTGTTGTGAAGTCTAGATGCCATTTCAGTATACAGTTCCAAAAAAAAAAATGCTTTAACTTCTTTAAAAAAAACGTCACAATAACTACAATATCACTATTTATTTTCTCAAAGGTGCAGCGATTTCAAATTTTGGTTGGACGTAACAACGTTCCTCTTGCATACCTGTTAATCAAAATAAATACAGCTAATGCCAGAAGATCAGAAGAAAGCAAGCACATTCATATTAGCTAGCTATAAAATTACCTTCACTCTCATGGGTGTGTGATCTGGGTCACCGGGGCTTGCCCGTCCCCATCCCCTGATTGGTGTTTCGATTCACCTGCGCCCGTTTGCCTGAGTGACCCCGATAGCTTGGCTTTGCTTACCTGTTCCCCTTTCTCCGATTGGCTGTGTGGTTCCTGCCCTGTCCTGCACACCTGTGCCAAATCTCCTTCCCCTTTCTCCGATTGGCTTGTCTGTTCTTGCCCTGCCCTGCGCACCTGCGCCCAATCTCCCTGATAGGATCCCCTATGTATATTACCCCTGGTTGCCCAGGCTCCCAGTCGGGTCGATTCACGGAGGCCCTCGCCTCGACACTTAGAGACATACACACTCACGGACTTTTGGTCGCCGGATGCGCCACGTCCTGTTGCGAGTCTTCCCTGCTGTCTGTAAGTTCGTTATTTGATTAAAGCTTTGTTCTGACCCAGTTTGTCTCCGCTGTGCACTTGGGTCCTCTTCCTGCTCCCGACGTGACATCACCGCTTGATGGCGGCTCTTGAACGGTCACCCACAGCTTTGACAAAATTGAATAACAATTGAGAATAGAAAGATTTGTCCAAAGACGCAAACAGCGAAGAGAGGGAAAATGAGAGGGGCATGAATGGATAATACTCTATCATTTATATTGTCACGTTCTTCGATTATTGCACAGTACAGATGAATACTTGTTTTGTTTTCACTTAAGGGTAAAGAATGTAACAAAAAACTAAATCAAGCTCAAAAAAGTTTGCCATTTGGTGCCTTTTCAGTGCACGTCCTTCACGTATCATGGCTTTTGCTTGAGCCCCTATCTGCAGGTGTGGAGGAATGACTATCTGATAGGCCACTGGTGTGTTGTCCGGTTGATATACATTAGGAATACTATATTGCTTGTTGAATACGTTTCTATTTTACTTCTTTCTACTGTCCCACTTATGTAGCTCTAACATTTTTCTGTCCCCACAAAGAAAAGGAAAACCATCCCAATCCCGTTTGAATCCTGGATAGACTTACTTACTGTCAGGTCGTCTCTTTTCTTCTTCATGTTAACTACTGGTTTTTCAAGTTGTTCAGTGTGTTGAATAACACTTTTCTTAACAAATCATCCGTGCATCCTTTGCTAAGCATCTTTTCTTACTGTCTTGGAGGTGCTCATTTGAACATGAACGACATTGCCCTCTGCTTCATCTCTCTCTCTCGCGCGCTCTACCTCTTGCTCTCGTTGTCTCTCTCTCTCTCTCTCTCTCTCTCTCTCTCTCTCTCTCACTGAAGAGGGTTGTGGAGGAAGTCTGTGAGTCCGTCTGGGCCACTGACGGCGTTTGCCGAAAATCGTGCTCTGGTTGACCCATGGGATGATGACAATGAGTACGTCTTTCCCTCCCTGATCGTCAGTCGTGCATTTGAGGGGAGCGGACTGCTTCCTCCCTGAGTACATCAGTGCTGGGTAGTTTCAGCGCTTGTGGGAAGAAGCAGCTCTACTACAGCTGTGTGAAGGTACTCAACCTTCGCTCTCTGGCTGAAGTCAGGGAGTCGAGGTGGACTGAGGGTTTTGCTTCAGACTGTACCCCTACAGGCAGGTGGAGGGTCCTGTATACGCCTCCTCTTGAGAAACGGATGGCTGACCTCCAGTGGAGGATTATACATGGAGCGATAGCTACGAACAGACACAGAGCTCACCTGGATCCAAGCACTGGGGAGGAGTGTCCTTTCTGCACACAGAGGGAAACGTTAAAGCATTTAGTGGTCTCTTGCCCTAGATTAGTGGGCTTATTTAGAGTACTGCAGGAATGGGTGGAAGCTTTGGGAGAGGATTTCTCTGTCCCCTTGTTTGTTTTTGGGCCCAAATACACGGCAAGAAAAAGACTGCTTCTGGTCCTAGTGAATTTTCTGTTTGGAACTGCTAAGCTAGCGATCTGGAAGACCAGGAAGAATCAGATCAGTAACGTGCAGTGAGGTCCATGGCTGAGTAGGCAGTGAACTATATTTATGGATATGATAGTCAATTAACGCAGCAGCCAGTGCTCAAATCGCATAGCACATGCGAAAAATATAGTTTTAAGTAAATGTGGGTCAATCAAATGGTCTTTGTCAAAAAGGAAAAATGCAGTTATACATGTTGGCATGAAGTTGATACAAGAAGCCCAAACCACACATATGTATGAACACACTAATATCAGCATCACACACCCCAAACGCTCAAACACCAAAATGTCCATCGAACATTACTGAACCAGCACATATATGCTACGACAATACGCAAAACGAACACATCCTAACCGTATGCAACACATTCCACCTTTTGGATGAGACGACCAAGTAGATCATCAACCGTGTTATTGTGTCGTGGGGGGGGGCAGATGGCGCTGTGCCTGTACAGAGGGGGGGGGGAGCAGAGGGCGCTGTCCCTGGGACTGAAAGAGTTAAAAATTGAAAGAAAGTGTCACAAGACGCTTACCGTACTTTATCTGTAGACGAAGTCCATGCGCCGATCCCTATGAACAAGATGCTGATAACTTTATTGTAGACGCCTTCTTTGTCAGGTGTATTCCTCAATTTCACGAGTCTCTCCTTTTCAATGGAAATCCGAGCCAATGATGAAAGTCTGTCCTGTTCCATCCGATCACGGCTGCAAGTCTTTATGCCTTTTAATGCCAAAAAGGTCCTCTCCACAGATGTGGTCGAAGCAGGTCTCATTAAGCTTCGTGGCCTCGGGTAGTCTTCTGCAGGTCATTGTCCATCAGCTGTACACGTGACATTCCTTGGATCATTTGTGAACAGTATAATCCCAACAAATCAGACTTCAATCTACCAAGATCAAATAATTTTGCGTATCTGGACAGACTCTTCAGTTTGTTACAGTCAAAATTAGCTGACATCTCAGCAAATTTCTTGCTGTCAACTAAGCCAAGGACATCAAGCTCATTCAAACTGAGTATTGTTGTTTATCAGATTCAGTTCATTGGGTTTCTGTTCAAAACGATCATATAAACGATCAAACTCTTCGCGCTGATTGTTCAAGGCTCACAGTGTCTCTGACGCGTGCACAGCATAGGCCAGTGTCCACTGCCTTGTTCTGAAGAACACGAAAAAGTACGTCTATCACGTTAAATATCCCATCATAAGCCATCAACAGAAAATATGTGGATGCTTTTGATAGCCACAGATCAAATCCAGAGGCCATAGCGAGGGTCTCGCCATCCCATTCATCAGAGTTCTCCATCATTGCCAGGAACACTTGGCGGAGATCTGGTAGGAGTTGGAGGATAGTCTGTACCAACTGGGAGTTTGAGTTCCACCTAACAGATGATGCTCCAGGGATGCGGCGTTTTACAACTTCATCCAGTAGATGTGTGCATTTGGTAGACTTGCTGAAAAAAGATGAGAGCCCTTAAACAGTCCTGAAAAATACTTTACATTCAGGAAGGAATTTTGCAGATTGTGAAAGGACTAAATTCAATTTATGAGCATAACAGTGCGTAAATATAGCTTCTGGTACTTTTTCTTTGATTTTTGCCTGTACCCCGTTGAGCTCAGAGGCCATCACTGCAGCGCCATCACAGGTTTATGCGACTAACTTCTCAAGACACTCATATTTCTGTAATACATTCAAGACATATTCTGATATTCCCTGTGCCCATCTGTCATTACTCACATCGTCAAAACCCCAAAAGGCTTCTTTTACTTTACCACTGGTACTGTTGACATATCGCAAAGCTACAGATATTTGGGCTTTGTTTGTGATATCCGTCGTTTCATCCACTTCAACTGCAACAAACGATGCAGCCTTTATGTCACTTTTTATGTTAAACTTTATAACCTCACTGATTGATTCGATAATTTTTATTCTGAATCCTATTCGAAGTGCCCATAAATACAGTTGAAGAATTTAAATGTGCGGCTAATGTGTCATCTTTTTCTGCCATCAAATGTAAAAGCTCAACATAATTCCCTCGGCTGACGGAGTTACTGCGCTCATCGTTCCCTCGAGAGGCCAACTCTTGTTTGGCAAGATAGCATGTAGCATCACTGAGGCTTTTTAACATTGCCCTGTTAGCCTTTACTGTTTCATTATGTGCAGTAACATCCAGCCTGTGCTGCTCGTCAGGAGCCATGTCTGTGCGACTCTTACCAGATGTTTTCAAGGCCATCTTAGAGTGTATGTGGGACGTGGAATCTTCGTGCTTCTGCAAAGCCCTTGGTAAACTGTTAAAGTCGCAGTAACCCTCTTTCACCCACATGCTGCCACTGGTCGAGACCAGTAGACACAGGAAGCAGACCAGCTTGCTAGCCTTGCCACAGCCACAAAGCCTGTCCTTCTTCTGATACCATTCCGTTTGAAAAGTCCGGATTATCTTCTGTCCTTTCCTTTGGGGGAGATCCGTCAGGTTAGATGTTGGCTTCCCATTTGCGATCACATTCCTTTTTTCCTCAAAAGTAAATGCTGAAAATATTTTTAGGTATGTAATATCCATTTTGACAGGAAAAAATAGACTGAAATGATAGCTAGCGAAAACGTTACGCGCGCGAACAGCAGAAGACGGCAAGCCACAGGGTCAAAACACATCCGCTCACAAAACGCGAGGCAGGTTAGTGATGTGCCTCATCGTTGATCCTGAAAGACACTAAGAACAGACTACGCATGCGCAAAACTCCGAAACTGTTTGCTTTCATTCCACACGCTGGAGAGAGGCACAAGCAGACGCTGCCTCAGCAGCCTGCATTCACGAACACTGGGTTTGGGAGCAAGCCATCCTGAATAGGCCATGCCTTTTATTGATAAAACAAGTTTTACATGATTCTTTTTATTATTTTTTCAACAAACGTAACAAATTAAAGTTAAAAAAAAACTAAATAAAGTGTGTATATATATATATATGTATCATGATATTTCATTTTTATGTTCTTATTAGCCTGGGTGAGGCACTGCCTACCCTGCCTCCCCTGACTGCACATCACTGAATCAGATGTTAGGTCAGGGCTGGACTGAGTGATCTGGAAGACCAGGAATAATCAGATGTTAGGTCAGGGCTGGATTGAGTGATCTGGGAGACCAGAAAGAACCCAATTTTAGGTCAGGGCTGGACTGAGCGATCTGGTAGATCAGAAAGAACCCGATGTTAGGTCAGGGCTGGACTGAGCGATCTTGAAGACCAAGAAGAATCAGGTGCTAGGTCAGGGCTGGACTGACCGATCTGGAAGAATCAGATGCTAGGTCAGGGCTGGACTGATGTGGTGCAGAGTATGACGGGATTGGTGGCGGCTCGTCTGAGGATAGAGCACGCTTTCTACACCCTGACCAGTAATCTGGACTCTTTCAGGGCTCTGTGGGGGTTAAGGCAAGTTTTGTGTTCACTAAGTGAAGATGGGCCACTTGTTCTGAATTTTTAATTCATTGTGTGTGTGTGTGTGTGTGTGTGTGTGTGTGTGTGTGTGTGTTTGTGTTTGTGTGTGTGTGTGTATTTTGATTGAGCCATGGTAATGATGCCTGAGATTTTGTTTTTCTAGGTTACCGGTTTGATGTTGACATAATGGGAATGGAGGATTTTTATACTGCAATGTAAATAAAAGTTATTTTAAGTCAGACTCTCTCTCAAATGGCAGCGTGTGTCTGTACAAGAGAACACGTGTGTACCAGTGGGCATGTGCTAGCTGTAGTCATGTTTCTACTTTTGTACTCCCTCTCCTCCATCCCCATATATTTTTCTTTTCCTTTCTTTTTTCTTGGTGGACAGATGCATGAAACACAGCCGTAACTATAGGAGTGGAAAAAACAGCCACTGAGGAGTGTTGTCATGCTGGCATGCTGTCATCTCATGGTTTGTCTTGCTTCATATTGAGAAGTCTGAAAGTGAAACAGCAGCAAACACACGTGGTGCTCCTGCAGGATGCTTTCAGGAGCACCAGCTCCATAGAAACACACTGGACGAAAAACACTTGCACGTTACCTTTTTGGTGTTTATAGGAGGAGGGGGTGAAGAGAGCGAGAGAGAGAGAGAGAGAGAGAGAGAGAGAGAGAGCGAGAGAGAGCAGAGTTGCAGGTGAACAGCAAGGAGAGGCAGTAGGGGCAGGAGGTAGATCGCAACATGTAAGGAGAATAAATGGTCATAATAACAGAGGCATTTGGCACAGGTTTACAGCAATGTTACAATGGAACAGTTTCATTCAGCAGACACTCTTCCCCAGAGTGACGCACATCTGAGAGTTAATACAACACAAGCAAGGATCTAGTCAGGACTAGGTTCAAGTCCGATAAGACTCCCAGATAGCATGTGGATGTGGACCACTTCAGGCAATGATGCGGCACTGCTGGCCTTCTTCTGGCCCTGACAAAATAGAGGTGAGCCTGAACTGGCCCACATGTATGATAGCAAATATGGCCCAAATATGTAAAATCAAATGTGGGCCTTTTTGGTGCTCTCGGCAACATGTAATCTGGATGTGACCCTGAAGTGGCCTGTATTAAATGGTGAATATGTCCCAAATATCACAAAACAAATATGGGCCACCTTTGGCAAATATGTGGCACATGCAGCATTGCTATGGCTTGGTTCTGGTCGTTGGTTCTGGCAAACAAGAGTGGACTGCCCAAGTGCCATCATTCCACATGGAATCTAGGCCGGATGAAGTGTCGGGTGTGGGACAGGTCCAGGCCACAGCGATTTTGCGCAGGCACAAAGGCCATCCTAGGGTGAAAATCAGCAGTTATTTTATTTATTTATTTATATTAATGCCATCAGGTGTGGAGGTGTTGGAGAAAGAGCTGGGTCTTTGGCTTCTTCTGAAAGATGGAGAGGGACTCAGCAGATCAGATGGAACACCAGAAAAAAGTGGTGATGACTAGAGTTAGGGGAGACAGAGAGAGAGGACAGTGACCCCTTCTCTCATGTTTGTAAATGACAGAATCTAAAGTTTCAGGGCATCCGGGTGACATGGTGGTCTATTCCGTTGTCTACCAACATGGGGATTGTCGGTTCGAATCTCCGTGTTACCTCCAGCTTGGTCGGGCATCCCTATGGACACAATTGGCCGTGTCTGCGGGTCGGAAGCCGGATGTGGGTGTGTGTCCTGGTCGCTGCACTAGCGCCTCCTCTGGTCAGTCGGGGCACCTGTTCAAGGGGGGAGGGGGAACCGGGGGGAACAGTGTGATCCTCCCGCGTGCTACGTCCCCCGGGTGAAACTCCTCACTGTCAGGTGAAAAGAAGTGGCTGGTGACTCCATATGTATTGGAGGAGGCATGTGGTAGTCTGCAGCTCTCCCCGGATCAACAGAGGAGGTGGAGCAGAGACCGGGACGGCTCGGAAGAGTAGGGTGATTGGACGAGTACAACTGGGGTGAAAAGGGGGGGGGCATGTTTCAAATGACATTACATCACTGGTGCAAAGCATTGACTTTACAATGTTAAGCATCCAAACAGGGTATTATGTGAATACTATTTAATGTTAGCCACTCAGTTCAAAGTATGCAGTCAGTACTTGTGTCCCACTGTAGAACACTTCCAGTTGCAAATATGTCAACTTCCGAAGTCATGGCAATGATAACCTACCTTTCTAGTCTCAGAAAGGTGCCATAACATCCAAGTTTCACATCTATAGCAAATTGTGTCCTTGTTAAGTATGGAAATGTGTGACACTTTGGCCATTATGATGGCCTCTGTCTGTTTCACTGTTCTCCACACTGTACAACCATGACCTGGACATTACTGTACTTAACATTCAAGCAACTGTCTACCCAGTCACCTTGCTTGCAGCTCTTACTCCAGACATGGATTTATCACCGTCTGATGTGCTGAAATGTAGGTGAAAGTCCACACATCATGAGTTATTACGCCACTCAGTTACGTATGAGCCAATGACTTGTTAATTCATGTGTAGACTACAACTATTATCCTAGTGCCATCAAAGCCTGTCCTAACATCAATGATTCATGCAAAACAATCTATATTATTCATTTATCAGGTCTTTTCCTGTCATGTATCATAGTCATCAACCCAGTAGTCACTAGCTCGTTCAGTTCAGTCTTGGGGTATTGAATGGGTGGACTGTGGTTCTTGTTGTCAGCTACGGAGAACTCGGCAAACTGAAAAATCAACAACAACAATGTAGTTTTGTATTGTGCCTTTCAAGGAACCCAAGGACACTTTACACGAGATGAGAACAAAAAAAAAGATTAAAACAAAGGTCAGAAGACTACAGACCAAAGGCCTTAGTAAAAAAACAGGTTTCAATAGTCCTTCAGAATTGTCCAAAGAAGCAGCGTTGCGGATCTCGGCGGGGATAGTGTTCCAAAGGGTCATCCAAACCTCGGTTGTTTCCCCTGCTTCAGTTTTACATGAATAACCAAGTTACTGTCAAAATGCCATCACATTCACTTCCCTAAGTGTGGTAGGTTTCCATTTAGGACAAACTATTTCATTATTTTTGCAGTTATTTACAGTTTCATTTAGCAGACACTTTTATCCAAAGATGCTTTTATCCAAAGCGACGTACATGTGAGTGTTAATGCAACACAAGCAAGGAACTAGTCAGGAGACGACAACTCAAGTAAGTGTCAAAAAACTAGCTTTAAGTCTGATAGGACATGCGTGTCAACAGGCAGTGCACAAAGACAATGCATAGGGTGCATAGTATATATCGTTTTTTCCCGAAACCGTCAATGGTGTTATAAGTGCTCAACTACGAGGAGCGTAATATCAACACAGATACAGGAAAAAACGTTTTAATGCATTGCAGTGCAGGCCTGTTTTGTGCGTCCTGCACTCATCAGCTGTATAATTTTTTTTTCTGTATCTGTGTTTATGTATACACTACCGTTCAAAAGTTTGGGATCACATTGAAATGTCCATATTTTTGAAGGAAAAGCACTGTACTGTTCAATGAAGATAACTTTAAACTAGTCTTAACTTTAAAGAAATACACTCTATACATTGCTAATGTGGTAAATGACTATTCTAGCTGCAAATGTCTGGTTTTTGGTGCAATATCTACATAGGTGTATAGAGGCCCATTTCAAGCAACTATCACTCCAGTGTTCTAATGGTACAATGTGTTTGCTCATTGGCTCAGAAGGCTAATTGATGATTAGAAAACCCTTGTGCAATCATGTTCACACATCTGAAAACAGTTTAGCTCGTTACAGAAGCTACAAAACTGACCTTCCTTTGAGCAGATTGAGTTTCTGGAGCATCACATTTGTGGGGTCAATTAAACGCTCAAAATGGCCAGAAAAAGAGAACTTTCATCTGAAACTCGACAGTCTATTCTTGTTCTTAGAAATGAAGGCTATTCCATGCGAGAAATTGCTAAGAAATTGAAGATTTCCTACACCGGTGTGTACTACTCCCTTCAGAGGACAGCACAAACAGGCTCTAACCAGAGTAGAAAAAGAAGTGGGAGGCTGCGTTGCACAACTGAGCAAGAAGATAAGTACATTAGAGTCTCTAGTTTGAGAAACAGACGCCTCACAGGTCCCCAACTGGCATCTTCATTAAATAGTACCCGCAAAACACCAGTGTCAACATCTACAGTGAAGAGGCGGCTGCGGGATTCTGGGCTTCAGGGCAGAGTGGCAAAGAAAAAGCCATATCTGAGACTGACCAATAAAAGAAAAAGATTAAGATGGGCAAAAGAACACAGACATTGGACAGAGGAAGACTGGAAAAAAGTGTTGTGGACGGATGAATCCAAGTTTGAGGTGTTTGGATCACAAAGAAGAACGTTTGTGAGACGCAGAACAAATGAAAAGATGCTGGAAGAATGCCTGACGCCATCTGTTAAGCATGGTGGAGGTAATGTGATGGTCTGAGGTTGCTTTGGTGCTGGTAAGGTGGGAGATTTGTACAGGGTAAAAGGGATTCTGAATAAGGAAGGCTATCAGTCCATTTTGCAACGCCATGCCATACCCAGTGGACAGCGCTTGATTGGAGCCAATTTCATCCTGCAACAGGACAATGACCCTAAACCTAGACCTCCAAATTGTGCAAGAACTATTTAGAGCAGAAGCAGGCAGCTGGTATTCTATCGGTAATGGAGTGGCCAGCGCAGTCACCAGATCTGAACCCCATTGAGCTGTTGTGGGAGCAGCTTGACCGTATGGTACGCAAGAAGTGCCCATCCAACCAATCCAACTTGTGGGAGCTGCTTCTGGAAGCGTGGGGTGCAATTTCTCCAGATTACCTCAACAAATTAACAGCTAGAATGCCAAAGGTCTGCAATGCTGTAATTGCTGCAAATGGAGGATTCTTTGACGAAAGCAAAGTTTGATGTAAAAAAAATCTTATTTCAAATACAAATCATTATTTCTAACCTTGTCAATGTCTTGACTCTATTGTCTATTCATTTCACAACATATGGTGGTGAATAAGTGTGACTTTTCATGGAAAGCACAAAATGGTTTGGGTGATCCCAAACTTTTGAACGGTAGTGTATATATACACTCACCAGCCACTTTATTAGGCACACCTGTCCAACTGCTCGTTAACGAAAATTTCTAATCAGCCAATCACATGGCAGCAACTCAATGCATTTAGGCATGTAGACATGGTCAAGACGATCTGCTGCAGTTCAAACCGAGCATCAGAATGGGGAAGAAATGTGATTTAAGTGACTTTGAACGTGGTATGGTTGTTGGTGCGAGACGGGCTGGTCTGAGTATTTCACAAACTGCTGATCTACTGGGATTTTCACGCACAACCATCTCTAGGGTTTACAGAGAATGGTCCGAAAAAGAGAAAATATCCAGTGAGCGGCAGTTCTGTGGGCGAAAATGCCTTGTTAATGTCAGAGGAGAATGGCCAGACTGGTTCGAGCTGACAGAAAGGCAACAGTAACTCAAATAACCACTCATTACAACCGAGGTATGCAGAAGAGCATCTCTGAACGCACAACACGTCGAACCTTGAGGCAGATGGGCTACAGCAGCAGAAGACCACACCGGGTGCCAGTCCTGTCAGCTAAGAACAGGAAACTGAGGCTACAATTCGCACAGGCTCACCAAAATTGGACAATAGAAGATTGGAAAAATGTTGCCTGGTCTGATGAGTCTCGATTTCTGCTGCGACATTCGGATGGTAGGGTCAGAATTTGGCGTCAACAACATGAAAGCATGGATCCATCCTGCCTTGTATCAACGGTTCAGGCTGGTGGTGGTGGTGTAATGGTGTGGGGGATATTTTCTTGGCACACTTTGGGCCCCTTAGTACCAATTGAGCATCGTGTCAACGCCACAGCCTACCTGAGTATTGTTGCTGACTATGTCCATCCCTTTATGACCACAGTGTTCCCATCTTCTGATGGCTACTTCCAGCAGGATAACGCGCCATGTCATAAAGCTCGAATCATCTCGGACTGGTTTCTTGAACATGACAATGAGTTCACTGTACTCAAATGGCCTCCACAGTCACCAGATCTCAATCCAATGGAGCACCTTTGGGATGTGGTGGACCGGGAGATTCGCATCATGGATGTGCAGCCGACAAATCTGCAGCAACTGCGTGATGCTATCATGTCAATATGGACCAAACTCTCTGAGGAATGTTTCCAGTACCTTGTTGAATCTATGCCACGAAGGATTAAGGCAGTTCTGAAGGCAAAAGGGGGTCCAACCCGGTACTAGCAAGGTGTACCTAATAAAGTGGCCAGTGAGTGTATATATACTTACACATTCAATATAATACCCTCAGGTGTGGAAGTGTTGGAGAAAGAGCTGGGTCTTTAGCTTCTTCATAAAGATGGGGAGGCACTCAGCGGATCGAATGGAGTTTGGTATCTCGTTCCACCACCGGGGAACTACAGAAGAGAAGAGTCTGGCTAGTGACTTAGGGCCCCGTTGTGGTGGAAGTGCCAGGCGCCTCTCCTTGGCAGAGTGTAGTGAGCGGGACTACCTGAACTCCCTGAATGAGGGAGTTCAGGTAGGTACTGAGTGTAAACCTGAATGAGGGAGTTCAGGTAGGCGTGAGCCGTTTTACTTGCTGTTTTGTAAGCGAGCATCACGGTTTTGAATTTGATGCGGGCATTATGTGTGAGGGGTCCTACTGAGAAGTTGGAGAATAATGGCAGAGCTTTGATACTTGCCATGCAGCATCCCATTGCCCTCCAAACATGAGATTTATTGGGACCATAATTTCCCTCCATGCCATCCCTCTTGTTCTGACACTTTTATATATCACCCCCCTCACATGACTATCCTGGCTCATTCATCACGCTGAAGCATGGAATGGCTTCCGGACAGCATTAAGACCATGATGGGCCGATAACAACCTCTGTGCTCATTTCAGTCATGAGAAGGTTTCATTCATTTCCACCTCATTATATGTCATGCTTTATTTTGCTTTGTGACCGTAATCACATATTGAACATGATGGTGTATATTACCCATCAACGAAAATATGGTGGCATGATTAAACATTTAATTGATAACAAAACCAAGGACTTCTCTGGAGTGGCTGTAAAGCAAAAATACATTTGTAGACCTGCCAGGAATGATTTAACTCGTCCCATTTTAAATGCAGAAAGTGTTATCTCCAAAGCCTGTTTTTACCACCCTGAAAAGGTGAACCACTGGAGCCAAAGAGCAGCTAAACGGTTGTCTCTCCTCCCTGGATGCCATGATAAAATGGCCTGGAAAAGGAAATGCATTGAGAAAGTGTTATTATTTAGTTTAGGGAGGGAGTTATCTATTAAATTAAGTATGAGAATGTCACTATTTGTCTAATTTTTCAGATAGACATGCTTAGTAGTCTGTTGCCCTGTGATGGCCTGGCGGCCTGTCCAGGGTGTCTTCCTGGCTGCTGCCCAATGACTGCTGGGATAGGCTCCAGCATCCCTGTGACCCTGAGAGCAGGATAAGCGGTCTGAATAATGGATGGATGGATACATTGTTCTTCTTCTTTCCACCTGCTTGTCTGTGGGCCATCTGAACCAGGATAAAGTTCTGGTTCTGGTGATGCTACCTCCATCTCTGCAGGTGTACTTCCTCATGAACATACTGGAGTGTTTCTCGCCCCTTCCCAGGACTCTTCACATTAGACATGCACAGGGCCTGCTTGGCCTGGCGGTAGGACATAGATACAAAGAGAGGCAGGGATGCTCGCTAACCACAGGATGGAGACATGGGAGATGAGATGTAGCTTGACGTAAGCAGCCCTGAGGGAGACGAGGCAAAATTGGAAATCTATAGTTTTAACTGAGGAGGTGCCATAACTGTTTGATGTTCTCAGTGTTGGTCCAGAGGTACTTCGAGGGCTGCATCAGCTCTTATGGAAGAACCATTCTCTAAACCTGGTGAAATACCATCTGAAATTTACTTTTGATTATTGAATTTTATTTCAAAAAGACTTCCTATTTATTACGTAAATGTTCTTAAAGAATTAAATTAAAGTTATGCAGGTGTTCAAAAAAGGGACAGATTTGACAAGAAAGGATACAATCGCTCTAAAAAAGGTCTTCAATGTCCAGCTGCATAGCTGATGTGTGACACTTCCTGTGCGGATAAGTTAAGATATCCTTTATTAATCCCAGTTGGGAAAGTCATCCTTGACATTTAATCCATCCCAACACACACTGTAGCTAGGATCAGTGGACAGCTGCCATGCAGCACCAGGGGACTAATTCCAGTTCTTCTTTCCATTGCCTTGCTCAGGGGCACAGGCAGGAGTATTAACCCCAACATGCACGTCTTTTTGGTGGTGGGAGGAAACCAGAGCACCCGGAGGAAACCCACACAGACATGGGGAGAACATGCAAACTCCACACAGAGAGGCTGGGACGGCCTGGGGTTCAAACCCAGAACCACTTGCTGTGAGGCACCAGTGCTAACCACTGGACCACTATGCCACCTTACACACACATTGATAGCAAACAGCTGATGTGTGGTGTCCTTTATTCCCTCCTGCATCAAAGATAAGGATCTGTTTTGGGTGGAGACTATCTCCTACACTGCATATTTTGCAAACAACAATGCCTGCTCCCCCTTGCTTATCTGCTGCATGCTGTTGAGACAAGGCTTGTTGGTGTGTGGGCTTTTCTTCTCATTAGATAGTGAGGAACTAGTGGGAATGGGTCTGCAAGGACCTTTTGTAAAAACAACACTTATGTTAATTAATAATTGATTACTGCCCTATCATTGGAGGCATTATTGGGAGGTAGGTCTCTCCTCGATGTCAGGTTGCTTTGGGCCTGCAAGATAAGATATCAGGAAGTGTTTCAGAGGTTGGAAGCTGCCCCTTAAGTCAGACTTAGGTCTGGTTTCTAATGTTGCTGATGATAGTATTAAAATACAGTGAGATCATTACTCATTACTCTGACTTGTCAAGGCAAGGTGTATCTGTTCTGATGAAGAAGCCATACTGTACAGTGTGCACATACTGTACAGGGTTAAGAAGTTGTGATCTACTTTGGTGTTCACAGAATATTTTCACATTTTGTATCAAGTAGTTCCCAGTTTTGTGTTAATGTCTGGCAAATACACAGTCATACCCTCAGCAGGCACAACACTGGCTTCCTCAGATACTTGCCATTCATTTGAAATAAAAACCGTTGGTCCAGAAGTTCATTGTAACGTATAGCTGTTGGAAGTAAGGCCCTGCAATACAGATCATATTTTTCCATTCGGCCATGACATAAGAAGTACTTTTGGTGATTTGTAGTTGGCAATTAGCACAGTAGTACAGCAGTATCCCAGGTCAACCCTGAATTCAGTTCGGCATTGATGGATGCATGGTAAAATAAATAAAATAAAAGTAAAATAAACCTATGGAACAGCCAATCGTTTGTTCGTTTAGTTTACATGTCCTTGAAAGAGATGGTGTAGCACACCTCTCCCTCTGCACATAACACTGACAGATGCTGCAGGGAGGAAGTCTCCTGTGGAGAAGTGGTGCCTGAGGTGTCTGTTCACAAGATGAAAGTAGCAGCCATTTTGTTTTTATGTTTTCTTTTGTCAGTTGGCTTTATTGAGTATGCAAAGCACGTGACCACCGCTCTTGCCTGCAGCTCACGAGTGTTTGCAGCTGATGGACTCCAGTGCTGAAGCTCAGCCCACAGTGGCATGCAGCTCTGCTACACACACACACACAGCAAGCTACCTGCAAGTGGTCTCACATACACATACTCCAGCTTGTACCCCTTTTAACCCCCTGCCTATACCCTTCTCCATTTATATGTCTGTGTGTGTGTGTGTGTGTGTGTGTGTGTGTGTGTGTGTGTGTGTGTGTGTATATATATGAAGACGTAGGAAAAAAACTAATACATAGCAGTACAAGCTCGTTTTGTGCGTCACGCACTCATCAGCAGCAAATGTGGTTAAACAGCAAAGAAAAAACACACAGCCAATAAATACTACGTGATTAATAAATAAATAAGATAAATAAAGATATAAATAAATAAGCCAATAAATACCTGCAATGTATTAAAGTTTTTTCCTACATCTATTTTAATATTCTGTTCCTCATTTGTTGAACAGTTTTATCTACACCATGGATGGTTTGCGTAAAAACAATATATATATCTATCTATCTATCTATCTATCTATCTATCTATCTATATATATCTATATATATATATATATATATACAGTGTCTTGCAAAATCATTCAACCAGATTTGTCTGTGTTTCAAATGATACACTGATATTTTGTTCTGTGTATGTATCACGGAAGACCGACCATCAACATGTACTATTTCAAAGTGACATTGTATTGTTTGTTTTTCTTACAAAATATTTTCTAACACATATTGCCCTAAAAAGTGTTTGTCCTCTTCCTGATTTCCTCTATTTTTAAATATTTGTCACACTTGTTTCAGATCTTTCTTTCTTTCTCTTTCTGTCGGCTGCTCCCGTTAGGGGGCGCCACAGCGTATCATCCATTTCCATCTCTTTCTGTCCTCTGCATCTTCCTCTGTCACACCAGCCACCTGCATGTCCTCCCTCACCACATCCATAAACCTCCTCTTTGGCCTTCCTCTTCTCCTCTTCCCTGGCAGCTCCATATTCAGCATCCTTCTCCCAATATACCCAGCATCTCTCCTCCACACATGTCCAAACCATCTCAATCTTGTCTCTCTTGCTTTGTCTCCAAACTGTCCAACCTGAGCTGTCCCTCAATTATACTCGTTCCTAATCCTGTCCTTCTTCATCACTCCCAGTGAAAATCTTATCATCTCCAACTCTGTCACCTCCAGCTCCACCCTCTGTCTTTTCATCAGTGCCACTGTCGCCAAACCATATAACTTAGCTGGTCTCACTACCATCTTGTAAACCTTCCCTTTAACTCTTGCTGGTGCCCTTCTGTCACAAATCACTCCTGACACTCTTCTCCACCCTCTCCACCCTGCCTGCACCCTCTTCTTCACTCCACTTCTCTTCTGCACTCCCCATAACTTTGAACAGCTGACCCCAAGTATTTTAACACATCTACCTTTTCCTCTGTTCCATTCAACAGCATATCCACTCCAATCACCACTCTCTCCTTCTTGGGTACGCTCTCCACCACTTCATCCAACTAGCTCCAGAATTCTTGTTTCTCTTCCATCTCACACCCAACTTGTGGGACATGCGCTGACAACATTCATTTTCACACCTTCATCCTCAGACCTTTGATTTCCAGCTTCATACTCATCACTCTGTCCAGCACACTCTTGACATACTCTTCCTTCAGAATTACCCATGCTCCATTTCTCCACCCATTCACACCATGGTAGAAGAGTTTGAACCCTCCTCCGATGCTCCTGCCCTTACTCCCCTTCCACCTGGTCTCTTGCACACACAGTGTACCTACCTTTCCTCTCAGCCAGCTAAACAAGAAAAAGCAACACAGGAGCGGTTAAACAAGAAAAAGCAACACAGGAGCGATTAAACAAGAAGAAGCAACACAGGAGCGGTTAAACAAGAAGAAGCAACACCGGAGCGGTTAAACAAGAAGAAGCAAAACAGGAGCGGTTAAACGAGAAGAAGCAACACAGGAGCGGTTAAACAAGAAAAAGCAACACAGGAGCGGTTAAACAAGAAGAAGCAAAACAGGAGCGGTTAAACGAGAAGAAGCAAAACAGGAGCGGTTAAACGAGAAGAAGCAACACAGGAGCGGTTAAACAAGAAAAAGCAACACAGGAGCGGTTAAACAAGAAAAAGCAACACAGGAGCGGTTAAACGAGAAGAAGCAAAACAGGAGCGGTTAAACGAGAAGAAGCAAAACAGGAGCGGTTAAACAAGAAAAAGCAACACAGGAGCGGTTAAACAAGAAGAAGCAAAACAGGAGCGGTTAAATAAGAAAAAGCAACACAGGAGCGGTTAAACAAGAAGAAGCAACACAGGAGCGGTTAAATAAGAAAAAGCAACACAGGAGCGGTTAAATAAGAAATAGCAACACAGGAGCGGTTAAACAAGAAAAAGCAACACAGGAGCGGTTAAACAAGAAGAAGCAAAACAGGAGCGGTTAAACGAGAAGAAGCAAAACAGGAGCGGTTAAACGAGAAGAAGCAACACAGGAGCGGTTAAACAAGAAAAAGCAACACAGGAGCGGTTAAACAAGAAGAAGCAAAACAGGAGCGGTTAAACAAGAAAAAGCAACACAGGAGCGGTTAAACGAGAAGAAGCAAAACAGGAGCGGTTAAACGAGAAGAAGCAAAACAGGAGCGGTTAAACAAGAAAAAGCAACACAGGAGCGGTTAAACAAGAAGAAGCAAAACAGGAGCGGTTAAATAAGAAAAAGCAACACAGGAGCGGTTAAACAAGAAGAAGCAACACAGGAGCGGTTAAATAAGAAAAAGCAACACAGGAGCGGTTAAATAAGAAATAGCAACACAGGAGCGGTTAAACAAGAAAAAGCAACACAGGAGCGGTTAAACAAGAAAAAGCAACACAGGAGCGGTTAAATAAGAAAAAGCAACACAGGAGCGGTTAAATAAGAAAAAGCAACACAGGAGCGGTTAAATAAGAAAAAGCAACACAGGAGCGGTTAAATAAGAAAAAGCAACACAGGAGCGGTTAAATAAGAAAAAGCAACACAGGAGCGGTTAAACGAGAAAAAGCAAAACAGGAGCGGTTAAACAAGAAAAAGCAAAACAGGAGCGGTTAAATAAGAAAAAGCAACACAGGAGCATTTAAACAAGAAGAAGCAACACAGGAGCGGTTAAATAAGAAATAGCAACACAGGAGCGGTTAAACGAGAAAAAGCAAAACAGGAGCGGTTAAACGAGAAGAAGCAACACAGGAGCGGTTAAACGAGAAAAAGCAACACAGGAGCGGTTAAACGAGAAGAAGCAACACAGGAGCGGTTAAACAAGAAAAAGCAAAACAGGAGCGGTTAAACAAGAAGAAGCAACACAGGAGCGGTTAAACAAGAAAAAGCAAAACAGGAGCGGTTAAATAAGAAAAAGCAACACAGGAGCGGTTAAATAAGAAAAAGCAAAACAGGAGCGGTTAAACAAGAAGAAGCAACACAGGAGCGGTTAAACAAGAAGAAGCAACACAGGAGCGGTTAAACGAGAAGAAGCAACACAGGAGCGGTTAAACGAGAAGAAGCAACACAGGAGCGGTTAAACGAGAAAAAGCAACACAGGAGCGGTTAAACGAGAAAAAGCAACACAGGAGCGGTTAAATAAGAAGAAGCAACACAGGAGCGGTTAGACGAGAAGAAGCAAAACAGGAGCGGTTAAACGAGAAAAAGCAACACAGGAGCGGTTAAACGAGAAAAAGCAACACAGGAGCGGTTAAACGAGAAGAAGCAAAACATGAGCGGTTAAACGAGAAGAAGCAAAACATGAGCAGTTGAACGAGAAGAAGCAAAACAGGAGCGGTTAAACAAGAAGAAGCAACACAGGAGCGGTTAAACAAGAAGAAGCAACACAGGAGCGGTTAAACAAGAAAAAGCAACACAGGAGCGGTTAAACAAGAAAAAGCAAAACAGGAGCGGTTAAACGAGAAGAAGCAAAACATGAGCGGTTAAACGAGAAGAAGCAAAACATGAGCAGTTAAACAAGAAGAAGCAACACAGGAGCGGTTAAACGAGAAGAAGCAACACAGGAGCGGTTAAACAAGAAAAAGCAACACAGGAGCGGTTAAACAAGAAAAAGCAACACAGGAGCGGTTAAACGAGAAGAAGCAAAACAGGAGCGGTTAAACGAGAAGAAGCAAAACAGGAGCGGTTAAACAAGAAAAAGCAACACAGGAGCGGTTAAACAAGAAGAAGCAAAACAGGAGCGGTTAAATAAGAAAAAGCAACACAGGAGCGGTTAAACAAGAAGAAGCAACACAGGAGCGGTTAAATAAGAAAAAGCAACACAGGAGCGGTTAAATAAGAAATAGCAACACAGGAGCGGTTAAACAAGAAAAAGCAACACAGGAGCGGTTAAACAAGAAATAGCAACACAGGAGCGGTTAAACAAGAAGAAGCAACACAGGAGCGGTTAAACGAGAAGAAGCAACACAGGAGCGGTTAAACAAGAAAAAGCAACACAGGAGCGGTTAAACAAGAAAAAGCAACACAGGAGCGGTTAAACGAGAAGAAGCAAAACAGGAGCGGTTAAACGAGAAGAAGCAAAACAGGAGCGGTTAAACAAGAAAAAGCAACACAGGAGCGGTTAAACAAGAAGAAGCAAAACAGGAGCGGTTAAATAAGAAAAAGCAACACAGGAGCGGTTAAACAAGAAGAAGCAACACAGGAGCGGTTAAATAAGAAAAAGCAACACAGGAGCGGTTAAATAAGAAATAGCAACACAGGAGCGGTTAAACAAGAAAAAGCAACACAGGAGCGGTTAAACAAGAAAAAGCAACACAGGAGCGGTTAAATAAGAAAAAGCAACACAGGAGCGGTTAAATAAGAAAAAGCAACACAGGAGCGGTTAAACAAGAAGAAGCAACACAGGAGCGGTTAAACAAGAAAAAGCAACACAGGAGCGGTTAAACAAGAAAAAGCAACACAGGAGCGGTTAAATAAGAAAAAGCAACACAGGAGCGGTTAAATAAGAAAAAGCAACACAGGAGCGGTTAAACAAGAAAAAGCAAAACAGGAGCGGTTAAATAAGAAAAAGCAACACAGGAGCATTTAAACAAGAAGAAGCAACACAGGAGCGGTTAAATAAGAAATAGCAACACAGGAGCGGTTAAACGAGAAAAAGCAAAACAGGAGCGGTTAAACAAGAGGAAGCAACACAGGAGCGGTTAAACGAGAAAAAGCAAAACAGGAGCGGTTAAACGAGAAAAAGCAACACAGGAGCGGTTAAACGAGAAGAAGCAACACAGGAGCGGTTAAACAAGAAAAAGCAAAACAGGAGCGGTTAAACAAGAAGAAGCAACACAGGAGCGGTTAAACAAGAAAAAGCAAAACAGGAGCGGTTAAATAAGAAAAAGCAACACAGGAGCGGTTAAATAAGAAAAAGCAAAACAGGAGCGGTTAAACAAGAAGAAGCAACACAGGAGCGGTTAAACAAGAAGAAGCAACACAGGAGCGGTTAAACGAGAAGAAGCAACACAGGAGCGGTTAAACAAGAAGAAGCAACACAGGAGCGGTTAAACGAGAAGAAGCAACACAGGAGCGGTTAAACAAGAAAAAGCAACACAGGAGCGGTTAAACAAGAAAAAGCAACACAGGAGCGGTTAAACGAGAAGAAGCAAAACAGGAGCGGTTAAACGAGAAGAAGCAAAACAGGAGCGGTTAAACAAGAAAAAGCAACACAGGAGCGGTTAAACAAGAAGAAGCAAAACAGGAGCGGTTAAATAAGAAAAAGCAACACAGGAGCGGTTAAACAAGAAGAAGCAACACAGGAGCGGTTAAATAAGAAAAAGCAACACAGGAGCGGTTAAATAAGAAATAGCAACACAGGAGCGGTTAAACAAGAAAAAGCAACACAGGAGCGGTTAAACAAGAAAAAGCAACACAGGAGCGGTTAAATAAGAAAAAGCAACACAGGAGCGGTTAAATAAGAAAAAGCAACACAGGAGCGGTTAAACAAGAAGAAGCAACACAGGAGCGGTTAAACAAGAAAAAGCAACACAGGAGCGGTTAAACAAGAAAAAGCAACACAGGAGCGGTTAAATAAGAAAAAGCAACACAGGAGCGGTTAAATAAGAAAAAGCAACACAGGAGCGGTTAAACAAGAAAAAGCAAAACAGGAGCGGTTAAATAAGAAAAAGCAACACAGGAGCATTTAAACAAGAAGAAGCAACACAGGAGCGGTTAAATAAGAAATAGCAACACAGGAGCGGTTAAACGAGAAAAAGCAAAACAGGAGCGGTTAAACAAGAGGAAGCAACACAGGAGCGGTTAAACGAGAAAAAGCAAAACAGGAGCGGTTAAACGAGAAAAAGCAACACAGGAGCGGTTAAACGAGAAGAAGCAACACAGGAGCGGTTAAACAAGAAAAAGCAAAACAGGAGCGGTTAAACAAGAAGAAGCAACACAGGAGCGGTTAAACAAGAAAAAGCAAAACAGGAGCGGTTAAATAAGAAAAAGCAACACAGGAGCGGTTAAATAAGAAAAAGCAAAACAGGAGCGGTTAAACAAGAAGAAGCAACACAGGAGCGGTTAAACAAGAAGAAGCAACACAGGAGCGGTTAAACGAGAAGAAGCAACACAGGAGCGGTTAAACGAGAAGAAGCAACACAGGAGCGGTTAAACGAGAAAAAGCAACACAGGAGCGGTTAAACGAGAAAAAGCAACACAGGAGCGGTTAAATAAGAAGAAGCAACACAGGAGCGGTTAGACGAGAAGAAGCAAAACAGGAGCGGTTAAACGAGAAAAAGCAACACAGGAGCGGTTAAACGAGAAAAAGCAACACAGGAGCGGTTAAACAAGAAGAAGCAAAACATGAGCGGTTAAACGAGAAGAAGCAAAACATGAGCAGTTGAACGAGAAGAAGCAAAACAGGAGCGGTTAAACAAGAAGAAGCAACACAGGAGCGGTTAAACAAGAAGAAGCAACACAGGAGCGGTTAAACAAGAAAAAGCAACACAGGAGCGGTTAAACGAGAAGAAGCAAAACATGAGCGGTTAAACGAGAAGAAGCAAAACATGAGCGGTTAAACGAGAAGAAGCAAAACATGAGCAGTTAAACAAGAAGAAGCAACACAGGAGCGGTTAAACGAGAAGAAGCAACACAGGAGCGGTTAAACAAGAAGAAGCAACACAGGAGCGGTTAAACAAGAAGAAGCAACACAGGAGCGGTTAAACGAGAAAAAGCAACACAGGAGCGGTTAAACGAGAAGAAGCAAAACAGGAGCGGTTAAACAAGAAAAAGCAACACAGGAGCGGTTAAACAAGAAGAAGCAACACAGGAGCGGTTAAACGAGAAAAAGCAACACAGGAGCGGTTAAACGAGAAAAAGCAACACAGGAGCGGTAAAACAAGAAGAAGCAAAACAGGAGCACTGTGTGTGTGTGTGTGTGTGTGTGTGTGTGTGTTTTGATTGAGCCATGCTAATGATGCCTGAGATTTTGTTTTTTTAGCTTACCTGTTTAATGTTGACATGATGGGAATGGAGAATTTTTATACTGCGATGTATGTATGTGTGTGTATATGCTATATATATATATATATATATATATATATATATATATATATATATATATATATATATATATATATATGCGTGCACACACATATACACTCACCGGCCACTTTATTAGGCACACCTGTCCAACTGCTTGTTAACGCAAATTTCTAATCAGCCAATCACATGGCAGCAACTCAATGCATTTAGGCATGTACACATGGTGAAGCCGATCTACTGCAGTTCAAACCGAGCATCAGAATGGGGAAGAAAGGTGATTTAAGTGACTTTGAACGTGGCATGGTTGTTGGTGCCAGACAGGCTGGTCTGAGTATTTCAGAAACTGCTGATCTACTGGGATTTTCACGTACAACCATCTCTAGGGTTTACAGAGAATGGTCCGAAAAAGAGAAAATATCCAGTGAGCGGCAGTTCTGTGGGCGAAAATGCCTTGTTAATGTCAGAGGAGAATGGCCAGACTGGTTCGAGCTGATAGAAAGGCAACAGTAACTCAAATAACCACTCATTACAACCGAGGTATGCAGAAGAGATGCTCTTCTGCATACCTCAGTGGTACGTTGCCTGGTCTGATGAGTCTCGATTTCTGCTGCGACATTCGGATGGTAGGGTCAGAATTTGGCGTCAACAACATGAAAGCATGGATCCATCCTGCCTTGTATCAACGGTTCAGGCTGCTGGTGGTGGTGTAATGGTGTGGGGGATATTTTCTTGGCACACTTTGGGCCCCTTAGTACCAACTGAGCATCGTGTCAACGCCACAGCCTACCTGAGTATTGTTGCTGACTATGTCCATCCCTTTATGACCACAGTGTTCCCATCTTCTGATGGCTACTTCCAGCAGGATAACGCGCCATGTCATAAAGCTCGAATCATCTCGGACTGGTTTCTTGAACATGACAATGAGTTCACTGTACTCAAATGGCCTCCACAGTCACCAGATCTCAATCCAATAGAGCACCTTTGGGATGTGGTGGACCGGGAGATTCGCATCATGGATGAGCAGCCGACAAATCTGCAGCAACTGCGTGATGCTATCATGTCAATCTGGACCAAACTCTCTGAGGAATGTTTCCAGTACCTTGTTGAATCTATGCCACGAAGGATTAAGGCAGTTCTGAAGGCAAAAGGGGGTCCAACCCGGTACTAGCAAGGTGTACCTAATAAAGTGGCCAGTGAGTGTGTGTGTGTATATATATACATACATAGCGTTTTTTTGCGAAACCGTCAATGGTGTTATAAGTGCTCAAATAACGAGGAGGGAAATATCAACATGGATACAGGAAAAGAAGCTTTAATGCTTTGCAGTACAGTACGATGATGCAATGCATTAAAACTTTTTTTCCTGTATCCGTGTTGACATATATATATATATATATATAGCAACTCTTTGCCTCTTGTGTTTTCCTTTCCCCTTGTTTCTTCACTTTCTGTGGCCATCTTTGCTCCTCTCCGCTCAGTCGTGGCACGCCGCTGGCATCATGAACTGGTTGACTGGGGAATGAAAGAGCCTGTTTTAAGTGATGTTGGCTAATAGTCTTCTTCTGCTGCTGCCTCAGCTGGCATTCTTCACTGTCATCGCGGCTAATATTTCTGAGGGTCCTTCTAGTGTCAGTTGTCCATGGGTTTGTTCTTGTTTTTGGCATGGTCTGAATGCTCATGCATTATAAGAGGGCACCCCTCAAAACCTTTGTCCATTATTTATTCAAACTGCGTTGATAGCACTGTGTAGAGCCACGTCTGTATTCTGTCAGTCTCCTTCTAACTACACTAAACAAGGTGGTTCAGTTAAATAAATACCTCTAAACCCCCCCCCCCTTTTTCTTATCACAGCAAGAGAAGAAAATGTGGCCACGTTCCGTGGCTCTGAATACTTCTGCTACGACCTCTCCCAGAACCCCATCCAGAGCAGCAGCGACGAGATCACGCTCTCCTTCAAGACATGGCAGCGCAATGGCCTCATCCTCCACACAGGCAAGTCTGCCGACTACGTTAACCTGGCGTTGAAGGATGGTGCCGTCTCCCTTGTTATCAATCTGGGTTCTGGAGCCTTCGAAGCCATCGTGGAGCCAGTCAATGGAAAGTTCAACGACAACTCATGGCATGATGTCAAAGTCACCCGCAACCTCCGCCAGGTACGTTACTGAGGGGAGGTGGAACATTTTAATGCCAGCCTATTAATAATTACTGATGGGACTTTATTATAAAATGGATTAGTTCTCAGCTGTGTGATGAAGATCATTTAACTTTTCATGTATCACCTGTTTTCATTTAGTTCAACCTGGTTTTGACTGCTTGTTGGACTCTTTTCATATATACATCTATGTAGTATATTTTAAGTGCATCACTGTATGACTTCAAGTGTTATTTTCTTGTCACCACTTCTTCCATCTGTCGAGGAGACATGCATTTCATAGTTTTAGAAGGCTACATCCTTCCTTCCTCCATCCTCTGTCTTGCTGTCTCTCTGTCTTGCACTCTCTCTGTCTTGCTCTCTCTCTCAGCAGCAAGTCATTTTTATGGGAGCTGGAGGAAGCTCCAGTTAACCCAGACCTCCTCTGTTGACTCAAGACTGCTCTCTGTTCAGCTGTAAAGTCTCCCACTAAACAACATTTGGAAATATGCAAATAGGCACACTTCCTTCCTGCCTCCACCTCCTGTGTGGAGCAGCATGGATTATGAAGGGTGGATGTGGGCATCAAGTCAGTAAAACCTGAGTAACCTACTCAAGTGAGAGTCAACATAGTCCAAGAAACAGATTCTAGGCAACTGTGTTTTACTTCATCCCCCAGAAGTAAAAAGTTATGTTGAGTTTCAGTAGTTTTTCTTTTTCTTTTCTACAAAAAGAATTCAGGGATTGTCTTTTAGAGCCTGTGTTGATTCATGAAGGTGTAAGGAGTAAACTCATCCTGTGAACAGAAAAACTGACTCCATCCAAGTTCCTTACCACCTAACAAAGGACACGCACAGCTTGTCCTTTACCTCTTACCTGCCCTCTCAGCTTCTCCCTCCTTTTGCCTTCTTACATGTTTTCACACCCAAGTCATGACTCATGAAAATATTCAAATGTCTTAAATCCTTAACTCAAAATATGTTTTTTTTTCATTTTAGCTGCTTTAATTTATTAACAAGCCCCTGTTCCCTTATCTTGTTTCCCTCCCTGCCCCCAACCTTTTTTTTTGTTGAAAGCGATCAGGCACTGGACTCGCTATGGTAAACAAACTGCACTGCCTGGTACATATCATCTTTATATTTACTCTTCTGGTTTGCTGTGTCCTCCCTCCTCCTTTTCCTTTTGTTCTACACAAGAACCCACTTTCAAAATGTAAGAACCCACTGTCAAAATGTAAGAACCACTGTCAAAATATCAGAACCCACTGTCAAAATGTCAGAACCGGGGCCAACATTTCCTGCCTTTTGTGCTATTTCTTCTTTTTCTTTTACCTGTCATCGAATTCTGTCCTCTTCTGCATTTCCTTAACCACTTCCTCTTCAAGTCATCCACCACTTTTTCCTCTAGGATTTTGCTAAAGCCTTTAAATTCCATCTTTCTTTCCTTTTTGTGTGATGTTGAAAAAACTGCTAGAAGCTCACCACAACCAGGACCCGAGAAAGAAAAAAAATGAACTTTTTCATTTGGAATCAACAGGGAGCGCTAATCATTATGTTTTGGATGCCACAGTGTGTGCATGGCAGAATTCATAGTAATTAAAACATTGTCCCACCGCTTCACCATCTTCAGAAACATATGGAAATGGAGTCATTGTGGCAACACACACTTCAGAGTTTAAGTTAAAATACACGTGGCATTATCACTGAAACCAAGCAGAGGTTTAATGAAAACCAGCGCCACATTGCAGTACATGGATCAGCTGTGATGTTCATATTAATGACAAAAGAAAGCCAGATAATGCAAAGAACAGGAAGAACAGGTGACACTTTATAAATGCCTAATGGACACCTGCATAACGCCCTTTTCAAGGTCTCAAACTGACGTCATTAGCTCTATTGAGGAAGGCACTGACGGGGCCGGCTCTCACTGCAACATGAGCAATCTTAACTGTCGATGGCACTTCACACGAGGTTTGACTTCCAACCTGCCATGTTCAGCAAGCACAGACTCCGTACACGCCCAGCGCAGGTGTAGTACAAATGATGGATGATGACCTTGTGCAGTGTTCTTCTGCAGTTCTAGCTGAACAGGGGAACATTGCATGCATGTTTGTCAGCATCTGGACTTTAAAGTTGTCACTCCAGAAAAAATATAGTCACACAGTCAGCATCTGTCTTTTAACATTTTACTGACGCACCATAACCTACCATCAATTTGCATTCCCACCCAAAAAACATCTACTTTCCTGAATCAAAGATAAACTCTGTCTAATGGCACTATTGAAACAAACAGTGAAAACAAACTTCCCGGCCTGAGAGTTGAATTTAGATAGATCTTCTGTACCTTAACTGAGTTCTACCAGATAGACTGATATGTTTTGTGGCCTTCTGGGACTTCTCTTTCCCCTAAAATCCAGATGGAAAGTCAGCAATGAGATTTATACTTTCTCCTCACTGTTTACTTCCCATTGTCAGGTGACAATATCAGTGGATGGGATACTAACAACCACGGGTTACACCCAGGAGGACTACACCATGTTGGGCTCTGATGACTTTTTCTATGTAGGCGGAAGCCCCAGCACTGCAGATCTGCCCGGATCGCCAGTCAGTAACAACTTCATGGGCTGCCTCAAAGAGGTAAAAGTACCTATGCTACTACTTAAGTGTTTCATGTATGCACACATGAAAGCCCCATATTTCTTGGATCCATCAGGTGATATTTGGTAATAGCTTGCTATGATGTCTTGATGCATGCTCAATAATCCAGTTAAGGAAATCACAGAATGTTGAATCAGTTCAGCTGGATACAACGTTTATTGAGAGAAACGTTTCATCATCATCTAAGTGACCTCTTCAGTCTCACCTGACGGCAGGAATCCCACCCTTATAAACAATACAGTAGCAAAACCACCCAAACCAACAATCAGTTTCATATGCAAATAAGTGTGACTATTAACCAGAGTTACAATGGTCATGTGTACTATTCACAGATGATTTGGGAATGGATGCAATCACAGCATTGTAAGATTGTGACAGGTGTACCCTTAGTGCCCCCCCCTGGTTCATGGATGATCGTTCCCTCTTCATGTAGATGGCCCCTTTGACTTCCCGTTCAAACCAGCGTTCCTCCCTATCAAGGATGTGCACATCCTCATCCTTCATCGAGTGGCTACTTGCCTGTAGATGGTGTAGACTGTGTAGATGGTGTAGACTGTGGAGTCCTGACCTGACGTGTTGGCTCTCTTGTGTTGTACCATCCTCTTGGCCAGCATCTTTTTTTCTTTTTTTTTTTTACCCTGATGACAAGTCACGGCAATCCTCCTGGCACTTAACAGCTACACTATATTGCTCCGTTTGTGCAGGGGGACCCGATCCTTGGGGTGGACCAACTTCTGGCACAGCGTGTTTGGGGTTTGAAAGCAACTGAGATGTGGTGTTTGGAAAATGCACGTCTCAACTGTTCTGACACTGCTGCCACATACAAAATCACCACTGGTTTACCTTAGGCAGCTGTCATTCTCCTCCCTTCTATTGCTGGTGTACTGTTTGGGCATCTTCCTGGCTTTGACAAACGGCCAGTTAGGATAACCACACTTAACCAGGGCCTGTTTAATGTGGGATTTCTCCCCTTCCCCGGCCGCTGTGTCGGTGGGGAGGTTGTCAGCTCGGTGGTCCAGCATCCTGATGACTCCTAGTTTGTGCTCCAGTGGATGATGAGAGTCAAACCTTAAGTACTGGTCAGTATGTGTTGGTTTACGGTAAACATCAACAATCAAACGTCCCCCATCACCAATTGCAATTTCACAGTCTAAGAAGGATAACCTGTAATTTTTCACATCCTCCCTGGTGAACTTGTTGTGGTGTCCACAGAGTTAATGTGGTCGGTGAAATATGGTACATCCTGAGATTTAATTTTAACCCAGGTGTTGTCCACAAATCTGAACCAATGGCTAGGTGATGTCCCTGGATAGGACATCAGAGCCTCTTTTCCACTTCCTCCATATACAGGTTGTCCACTACAGGTGAAACTGGTGTGAATAGTACACATGGCCTCTAGTTAGTCATGTCCATATTTGCATATGAAACTGGTCGTTAGTTTGGGTCTTTATGACACTGTATTGTTTATGAGGTGGGATACCTGCAGTCAGCTGAGACTGAAGGAGTCACTTAGATGTTGATGAAACGTTTCTCTCAATAAATGTTGTGTCCCAGTGAAGTGATTCAACTTTCTGTGATTTCCTCATGGCATTATGCACACTTAAATATCCAAATACCCAGACCTATATGCATTCAGATTTTGAAGCCTGTTTAATATTTTTTATTCAGCTTTTATCATTTTACAAGATATAATTCACAAATTTAGAATTTTAAAAAGTTCACACAAACATCCATCCATCCATTATCCAAACCACTTATCCTGCTCTCAGGGTCATGGGGATGCTGGAGCCTATCCCAGCAGTCATTGGGCGGCAGGCAGGGAGACACCCAGGACAGGCCGCCAGGCCATCACATATTGTTTAATACTTTTATTCAGGTTTTATTATTTTACAGGATATAATTCAAGAATTTTGAATTTATAAATTTCCACACAAACAGTCCCTGGGAATATGAAGGAAATTGAACCAAGTGCATGAAATATCATTTAAACTTGAGGTAACCAAATATTTTTTAACCACTTGGAATTTGAAGATCTCTGGATGTTGGAGGTCTCAAACTACTCCAATTACCAAGTGTCACCATGTCAGTAACTTGAACAAAGGATTGTAGCTTTAAAGTAGTAAGTTATTCTTAATATCATCCCTTCTTTATTTGTAATTAAAGTTCACAACTTGGTGGTCTGCAGAACATAGCTAAGAACATAGCTAAGAACATAACCAAGAACATAGCTAAGACCATAGCTAAGTACATAGCTAAGAACGTAGCTAAGAACATAGCTAAAACATAGCTAAAACAGCTAAGAACATAGCTAAAATGTAGCTAAGTACATAGGTAAAAACATAGCTAAGAACATATACCTAAGAAGCTGGGACTTAATGGTTCTCTTACCATGCCCTTCATACAGTGTAGTTTCCCATCACAACATTTGAGAAACAGATTTTGGAATGACATTGATGTCCTATTTGGGATCATTTTTAGATTTTATATATTTCTGCTTGGAGGGGAAACTCATTTGGCGTGTGGTAGTGTACAGAACATTTCATTGGTTTTTTGAAGGTCATATCAGCACACTGCCATGCTTTGAGGTTCTGATTCAATCAAGACAAAACTCATTAAACTCATTAAACTCACTAAATCTGTCTTCAGGTAGAGAGAGTAGCGAGGGCTTGGTATCATCCAGCATCACATTTCTAGTCCTCTAATAAAATTCACCACAGTTTTGTACTTGCAGGTGACACTGATTGCTCTTCGGTATATTTGATTTAATTTCCAGCCGAAGATGAATTATATGATGACGGTTTTGTTTGTATGGCTGTTGCAGTACTCTGGGTTCTCTTAATCAGCTGAAGTCTAATAACAGAATTTGATGTGCATGAATTATTCCTCCAGCTGGCTGTTGATTAGAAGAGAATGATATAGAAAAAAGACACTGAGAGAAAATATCCATGACCACTTTGATTGGAGTTCAAAAATGCATAACTGGAAGTGCAATCTTGTTATAATCATGTCATTACCTGGGACAGTCATGATTATCACGCAGCCATTCAGTGAGCTAGGAATTAGTTTTATTCCCAAGTATATGTACAATCCCATTGTCTATTCCCATTCAATCTAATTAAGGGTCCTGTCAGGCTGGGACCTGCAGGTACTGGGTGGCAGGCAGGGAGACAGCCTGGACAGGTTGCCTGTGCTGTCCACACAGTCCGCAACACAGTCACTCACACTGAAGGGGACATTAGAGAGTCCAGCTTGCTGAACTTACATGTACTGTGACTAGGTAAGAAACTGGACCCCCGGGCTAGAGGAAACATTCAGACACAGAGAGCAGTTCCCCGTGCAAACTCCACACAGATGAGCTGGAGTCTAACCAAGGATTCTCCCGCTGTGAGGGGACATAGTAACCACTAAGCTACCATTGACACCCCCCGCACCATAACTAAGACTTGACTAGTCCCAGCAAGTCCACTGCAAGAAAAACCATGGAATTCAGATATTGTTGACTATTGATCAGATACTGTGTTACTGTTCAAAACGTTGATTGTGAACATGAAGTGTTTGTTTTGTGCAGCCTTGGGTTTGATTTGTTTTGATCAAATCAAGTTCCATGCTGTAAAAAATATTCTGTGAACAAAAACATACATTGTCTGCTTGTGTTGTTCTGACACTCAGAAATACACACAAACGTGAGTTAGACACCATACTACACATCTTCCGTTTGTGTACTCAGAGAAGTCATTAAAATGCACTTTTTGTGCTTCTACCCAGCAAATATTGTAGTGTTTTCACACGGAGACCGTTTACCAATCACTTACAAAGCATGTCTGGTTGAACCCACTATTAACCTCGAAACAAATCACAGTTTGGTCAATTGCTCTGTAGTGCTCTGCTATAACTTTGACGACATCATTCATCCACTTCATTTCCAGGAGCTTTATGGCTAAGACCTTGAAAGACCACGCTAGCAAAGGAACATGAATTCTCAGGAGAATAAACAAGTCATCACACCTTCTTTTTTTTCTTTTTTTCTTTTAGATACATTTACATCCCGGTAAAGATGTTATCATCCAAATGATTCCTATCCTAATTGTACTATAGACCAGATTAGCAGTTTTAGCCTGATATACACTGACGAGATGGGACACTCCTTGCCAAGTGGAGAGCCATCTAAACAATTGATTGCAAATGGACCGTTGGAGAGCTAGAGTGCCAGGTTTACTGTCTCATTCTTAATGGCTGTCTTGTCATATAGGCTAGCAGTAGAGAAAGGAGGTGGTGCATGTAGCCATTTAATCTCCCCTTGGCTTACATCCTGCTCTGTTTCATGCTGGCTAGCTCTGCATCTCCACATGCATGCACACTCGCACGAAACCATACAAGTTAATATTAACACAGAATGATCCATTTAATAAAGTTGTGCTTATTATTTGTTTTACTTAAGTATTTTTAATCCAAACCGTCTTGATGCATGCTCAATAATCCAGGTAAGGAAATCACTGAAAGTTGAATCAGTTCATCTGGACACAACTTTTATTGACAGATACGTTTCATCATCATCTAAGTGATCGCTTCAGTCTCAACTGAATGCAGGTGTCCCACCCTTATGAACAATACAGTGGCATAACGACCCACACCGACGATCAGTTTCATATGCCAATATGGGTGTGACCATTAACTAGGTTCTGTCATGGTTGTGTGGTCTGGCCCATCAAGGCTCACCTGTTCCCCATCCCCTGATTGGTGTTTCTGCTCACTTGTGCCCCATTTGCCTGAGTAACCCTGACTGCCCCATGTTTGCCCCATTCACCTGATTGCCCCTGATTGCCCCTGCTTTATTCACCTGTTCCCCTTTCTCTGATTGGCTTTTCTGTTCCTGTCCTGCTCACCTGCGCCCAATCTCACTGATTGGCTCCCCTACATTTTATATATATATATATATATATATATATATATATATATATATATATATATATATATATATATATATATATATATATCCCCTGGATGCCCTGGCTCCTTGTCGCTTCGTAACAAAAACACATATTGACTCTTGGGAGCCTGATGTGCCACGTCCTGTTTCGAGCCTTTCTTGCTGTCTGTAGCATCTGTTCCTGCTGTCTGTAAGTTCTTTTGTATCAATAAAACGTTGTTCTAGCCCAGTCTGTCTCCGCTGTCTGCATTTGGGTCCTCTACTCCTACTTCACAGAAGATTTGGGAATGTTTGTGATCACATCATTGTATGATTGGTTCGGTGGTTATGCCACTGTATAAGGGTGGGGTACCTGCAGTCAGGTGAGACTGAAGAGGTCACTTAGATGATGATGAAACATATCTGTCAGTAAACGTTCTGTCCAGTGAACTGATTCAACTTTCTTTGACTTTAATCCAAACAGTTGTCCAGCTCCAATAACCTGCTTGCTGAGGGTGTTGGATCAGCGAGGCTTGGTATTTTGCACCTTGACAGCTCAATGTGTTGCTGCATTGTAGGGGCGTTTCTTGCTGCTTGGCTGTCCTTGTTTAGATCCTGATTATTTGATTAAAGGGTTTAATATGAATTTATTCAAAGTGTGACACAAGAACTCAGAAAATGTAACAGTGAAATGCAAGATTTAGCTGTATCTAGTGTTTGTTTACATTCATACTTTTTGTTGTGCTTAAACAGGTCTTTTTTATCAGGTATAATAATGAAAGTTTAACTACAATTCACACAAAAATAGTGAAATTCGTGTGTATAACAGATTTCATAACAATAAAGGATTCTTTCCAGATAACAAAAAAGATAAACCAGTATATATTTCGTATTTATATATGTAGAAAAAACAGTGTTAACCCCCCACAAAAACAGTCAAACAAAACAGGGACACATTGATGGAAAAATATGATGTTACCTCTTAAAGAGAGACTGACATGCCCTTTCTTAACACATTTTTTTAACAGTGGGAGTTTGAATCATAACCGAAAATACGTGTAGTTTTATGAATTCAAAGCTATTGGCTACTGTCTTCCTAGGTGTTCGCATGGGTGGGGCTCGGTACCGCTCGTCACTTGCCGTAGAAAAAAATGGTGGTAGGCCTACGGCACGGCAGTGCAATACAACTTGGCGAATAATATGTTCGATGATATAAACAACTGTTAGATAGATAGATGATAGATATTTAGATAAATAGATAGATAGACAGAGAGATAGACAGATATATAGATAGATAGCAATACGTCGTAGCAAGATCGATAATAAAGTCGCAGCAAAATAGCACAAATTTGAGCCAAGTAGCTAGCAGGAGGGGGTGAAAGAACGGCTTCTCTGTGGTTTTATAGCATCTCGCTATGGACACACCCTAAATGCAAATTGACTGGTGTCTACGTACCCACAGGCACAATTTGTCATTGGACAGCATCTACAATCACAGATCTCTCTCGAGTGGCCGCAGATGCGTTGTTTTGGCCACTGAATTTCTCCGTGGTCACATTCCAACTCGGAACATAGCCTATCAATAGGAATTTTCAGATTTTGATTTCAGTAGCACTTTAAAATTCCTCCAATATACAGACTTCCACAGATTAGATTGATACTTGGCTGTCAGGCAGGGTGTTTAAAAGCACAGGTTTCCCAAGATTAATGCATAGACAAATATGGTTTTCGATTAAACTGCAGGATGGCTAGTAGAACCCTCCCTTACTTAAAATCCATATTCAAATAAATATTCTTCTTAATGCCTGCAGCATACTTCCAATGATGTGCTGGTTGGAACATCGGGTAATGTCAGAACGGGCGGTCTAATAGGCAGGGATGATGCCCAACATGTCTTTGGAATTTTCTGAAACCAACATTCTAACATTTGTGTCCTCTTTCCGCAGTGATTGGCTGTGTATGCTTTGATGTGAAAAGGGACAGGGTTTCAGGCAGTTTGTAAATTCTGTCTGTAGAATTTTAGTTTGAAGGAATACCAATATCTCCTAAGGATAATCTGGTTCCAATATATCACCAACTTAATGGCTTGTGTGGTAGGACAAAAGAGCAAAGGCAGGAGTTCCAGTCCCAATATTTCATCATGGAATAGTTTAAACTGATTTATCTGAAACAGAAGAAGGATAACAAAGGATATTAATCTAGACATCATAATTCCCAATTTCAATAATTAATAATCCAACAGAGATAATTGCTGGGTTGCTTACCAAATCAATATACCTCCAGTCTGAGGGAGTAGTATACTTAAGGATCTCTGTGATCCGATGAGCAATGGATGTCTTGTACCAGCAGGACTCTGATTGCAGCCAGGCTAGAACAGTTGTGGAGTCTGTCCACATCACCATGTGGTGGAGAGGAAAAGTCAGCTCTGTCTGCTGTATCCTTACTAGTTCGGCTCCAGTGAGCGCAGCACACAACTCTAGGCAGCGAATATTTATCTGTTGTCTCAGTGCCACCCTTGAGTGAGCTACGGCAAAAGACACATGGACCCACCCGTTCGAGTCCACTGTTCTCAAACATGCAACAGAGCCATAAGCTGCTTCATACGTGTCACAGAACACACACAATTCTCTGGCCACTGAAGGATCTTGGTCTTCAGTGGGTCCATAACACCTTGGGGGTTTGATATTGGCTAAATGTGGAAGTTCCTTTTCCCATAATGTCCAAACTTTCACAAAGGCATCACAAAGGCATGGGTCATCCCATTCCCGCTCTTTGAACCACAGTTTCTGCAGAGGGTCTTTGGTGCAGGTGGTGAATGGGAAGATGAACCCAAGGGGATCATATTGACTGGCTAGTGCACATAGCGGAGGGAAAGAGTCTGGTACTCAACAGGTCAATGTTTGTACCCAAAGGTGTCTGAGGAGCAATACCACATCAAACCCAATGCCACTTCCCGTGGGTCTGAGCGATCTTGTCTAAGCCACAGTTTGGTGCTCTGTGATCAAGCCTCTTTGGGTAGATGCTGAATCACTGAGGGGAAGGTACTGATCCACTGTCGGATCTCAAAGCCAACAGAGGCGATCAATGCCCACATCCTGTCCAGGAGACTTCTAGCCTGTTCTTCAGTGGGAAAACTCTGCAGACAGATGTCTACATAGAAAAACTGTAAGACGGATGTTAAGACAGCTTCCTGACCCACTTGATTGTATTTCACATGTCATTTAAGGGCATATGTGGCATAACAAGGGCTGCATGTGGTACCAAACAGCAGAACTATAGACCTTCACTGGTTCTTCCCATCGCATATTCCGCCATAGGAAACAGAGGAATGGTCTGTTCTCTGCCAGCAACCTAACCTGGTGGAATATGGCTTTGATATCACAAGGAATTGCAACAAGATGTTGATGAAAGCACAGCAGAAAACCTATTAAAGAAGGGCCTAGAACTGGACCAGGAAGAAGGTCATCTAGGATTCACCCTTGATATTAAATGAGCAGTTAAACATCAGACAGTGTTTGCCATTGTGTTCCACAAGAAGTGGGGTATGTACCATGATGACTCATTGGTCCAGACCACTTCTTGAGGGCTAAGCCTCTTCACATATCCAGGCTCCAGCACCGAGGTGCACATAACTGGTAGGCAGGTGTGCATGCGTGGTCAAAATAAATGATGTGCAGCAGATAATAAAAACAGCATATAAAAAATGCATGCATGTTAGGGTTAATACTCCTGTCTGTGCCCTGACCAAGGCAATGGGAAAAGAACTGGAGTTGGTCCCCCGGTACGGCAACTGCCCACTGCTCCTGGCTACAAAGCTAGGATGGGTTAAATGCAGAGAGGAATCCCTGTGGATTAATATTTTTTTCTCTGTATAGTATATTTGGTAAAAAAACAAAAAAAAAAAAACGAAAAGAGGCGCTTTTGCGTACCAACATTTTTGGGACACACTTACTGAAACAGGATTTTCTCCATGTATCGCTGGTAAGACAGTTTTTTTTTCTTTTTGATTTTGATATACTCTAGTGAACCCCTCAGAAAATTTATTTTCTGCATTTAACCTACCTAAAACTGACACATTATGACAAATGTGTCAATTTCAATAATCAGTTGTTAATCATGTAACTTTTAGGCTTAACATTTTTTCCTCAGGTTTTAGGATTTTTGTCCATTCATCAAAATGTCCAAGATGCAAGCTGCAGTAATTAATTACTTTGGTGTTGCACCACCTCCAAAGAAATGCCAGACTGAACTTGTACATAAAAATGTGTATTCGTGGAAAAGTGGCTGCAGGAAAAGTAGCCTGGCTCCAAACATATGACGACCGCACAGAGATGTGGTGCAAAACACGCCATGGAAATCCCAATCTTGCGGATAAAAGCAGCGCCTTTTATAGAGGGACACAAAAAAAAAGTCAGTCATCCAGCTTTTGAAAAGCACGAGAAGAGTAAAGATCACATGAACAGAGTGCAAACTATTGATAACATGTGCAGCCAGGATCAGAAATCCACTCGCCCTCTCGACACGTTGCAGGGCAAACTGAATGAAGAACAGTGTCAAGCACCGTGTAATGTTTTTCTGTTGGTCTTACACAAAGTTAAACATGCATGCCCAATGCGTTCATATGAGGGAGATATTGCACTTTTCAAGAGGCTTGGAGTCAATGTCGGGGGTGCACATCATTCAAGAGAAGGGGGGACCCGCATCATGCAGAGCGTCACACAGACAATCAGTTTAGAACTGAGTGAAAAATGGAAGGCAGCTAAATTTGGGGCATGCTCTTTGATGGATCAGAAGACATAACACAAGTGGAGCAGGACATTGTGTACGTTGTGTCGTGTCTAGGTACGGAGCGCTTACCTCAGATTTCCTTGGATTAATTAATTTGGGTGTGAACCGAGCGGCACAGGACATACTAGTGAATGGACTGGAGCAGCTCTTCCATAATTGTGGTTTAGGGGCTCAGTGGAAGAGGAAGTTAGTCTCGGTGTAAACAGACAGAGCAGCGGTCAATGTTGGAGTTTACAATGGGGTCGTTCCCAAATTGTGTCAGATGTTGACAATTGGGGACTCCCTTGTGCATATTTTGTGTATTGCCCACACTCTTGAGAACTGCACAAAGTCAGCTGATCGCATGGTACCATACTGTGAGACATTTAATCCCTCCATTGTCAAGTTGCTGCACATTTATTTACGGAGAGGGGGCGCAAAAAGAACGGAACAACTAAAGAAGATATGTGATGAGAATGGCGTTGCCTTTGTGAAAATAGGAAAGTTCCACAACATCAGATGGTCTGCATGGAGGCAAGAGACTCTGTTGGAAATATGGCGGCTGTTACCTGCTATTCAAGTGGCTACAAGTGATGACAGTGACCTAAAACATATCTGCACAGTGGGTTTTCAGTGTTTCCTAGCCAACATGCTGGACCCTGGAAACATTTTACAGTTCACCTCCCTCAAGTTCCAGCAAGATAAACTGACTACTGGTGAATGTAAAGATGAGCTCATGGTAGCTGCTGGACAGCTGACACTACTGCTTGACAGTGAAGGCAAGTACAGGAAAGAGACTGTTTCAAATGCTGCTGCTGACAGGGACAAAGCTGATGTACTGAGAGGTCCAGTTCATGGGCTTGAAAGCAGATATGAATCCCGTAAGTCATGTGTTCAATTTTTAAACCGCCACAACACAACACTTATTAACATCCTCCATATTAACATCCTCCAGAAGTAGGAGGCCAGCTTGTCTGTTGACAGAGACTCCACTGTAAGAGAATGGATGAATGTAAAGCAAGCAGGAGAACGTTTGGCAGCCTCCTCTGTGTATGACTTGGTCAACACAGTGAAGATAAGTAATCCAGATAGTTACTCCAACATTCATTCATAAAGTCCTTCTGTTGTCCCTTACACTTACCTTGAGCAGTGCTGCATGTGAGAGGGGATTTTCACATCTCAATATAAAAAAAAGCAAGTAAAGATCCAGGGGTAGTCCAACCTTGGTGGGTCGTCCCAGGGCGTCCTCTCTGTGGAGTTTGCATGTTCTCCCTGTGTCTGTGTGGGTTTCCTCTAGGGGCTCCAGTTTCCTCCCACAGCCCAAAGACATGTAAGTCAGGTGAATTGGCCGTACTAAATTGTCCCTTGGTATGAATGGGTGTGTGTGTGTGTGTGCGCGTGTGTGTGTGTGTGTGTGTGTGTGTGTGTGTGTGTGTGTGTGTGTGTGTGTGAGATGGCCTGGTGGCCTGTCCAGGGTGTCTCCCTGCCTGCCGCCCAATGACTGCTGGAATAGGCTCCAGTATCCCCGTGACCCTGAGAGCAGGGTAGCGGTTAAGATAATGGATGGATGGATGGATGTTTGTAAAAACTCATTTATGTTATTTGTTTGTTCTTTAGCTCTTACGATGTTTCAAGGAGCCTTTATTTATGTTCAGCCGTACTCCGTATTTTTAACAAAAATTCGCTTTTCCTTCCGTTATACCTTTTCTTCCTGAAACAGTGTTGGGGGACTCCTTCTGAAGTCCACTGTCATCTCCACTATTTTGAGCGTGTTCAAATATATACATATTCACACGTGAATCACATTGGCAGCTGATGAGTGCGCGATGCACGAAACAAGCTTGTACTGCTATGTATTAAACGTTTTTTTTCCCTACATCTATCTTGATATATATATATATATATATATATATATATATATATATATATATACACACACACACACACACACACACACATGCAGACTCATCACCATCCCGGATAAGGCCCATGATGGTTGTCATCCGCAAACTTCACCAGTTTAACAGATGGGTCACCTGAGGTGCAGTCATTTGTGTAGAGGGAAGAGGGAGAAGAGTAGAGGGTGGAGCACACATCCCTGGGGGGCACCAGTGCTGATTGTCCTGTTGCTGGATGTGATTTTCCTCATCCTCACCAGCTGTTTCCTGACTGTCAGGAAGTTTTTAATCCACTGGGTAATGGGGTCTGGTACAGTGAGCCGGCTGAGTTTGGAGTGGAGGATTTCTAGTTTGATGGTGTTGAACACAGGGCTGAAGTCCACAAACAGGACCCTGATGTATGTCCCTGGGGAGTCGAGATGTTGGAAGATGTAGTGCAATCCCACGTTGACTGCATCCTCCACTGACCTGTTTGCTCGGTAGGCAAATTTCTGGGGGCCTGTGAATTCCTTCAGGTGGGCCAACTCCAGTCTCTTGAAGGATTTCCTGACCACAGACATTGGGGCAATGACCCTGTAGTCATTTAATCCCGTGATACGGGGTTTGTTGGGGACCAGGATGATAGTAGAGCTCTTGAAGCAGGAGGGGACTTCACACAGCTCCAGTGATCTGTTGAAGATCAGTTTGAAAATGGGGGCCAGCTGATCAGCACAGACTTTAAGACAGCAGGGTGAAATGCCATCCGAGCCCTGTGCCTTCCTGGTCTTCTCTCTATGGAACAGCTGGCACGTCCTCAACACAGATCCTGGTTCAGTGGGAAGGGCAGAGTGGCTGGCAGGGGGTGCCGTTGGTTGTGTGTTGTGGCTGGAGAGGGTGAGGGGAGTGAAAGTTTGATTTTCAAACCTGCAGTAAAACCCATTTAGGTCATCAGCCAGTTGATGGTTCCCTGCAGTGTGGGGAGATGTTCTCCTGTAGTTGGTAATGTCTTTCAAACCTCTCCAGACGGATGCTGGGTCATTGGCAGAAAACCTGTTTTTAAACTTTTTAGAGAAGCACCTTTTTGCCACTCTGGTTTCCTTTGTGAGTGTATTTCTGGCTTTGTTATATGGTGTCCTATCTCCACTCTTGTAGGCTTCCTCTTTGGCCTGACGAAGCTGTTTTGAGTTTTGCTGTGAACCGAGACATATTGCTTTTAAAGGTACAGAAAGTTTTGGTGGGTACACACATGTCCTCAAAAAAGCTGATGTCAGATGTCACGGTGTCAGTAAGTTCATGCAGGTCTTTAGATGCAGCCTCAACAACACTCCAGTCAGTGCAGTCGAGGCAGGCCTGGAGCTCCAGTTTTGACTCATTGGTCCATTTCCTCACAGTTTTAACCACAGGCTTTGCGGATTTTACTTTCTGGCTGTAGGTTGGGATAAGATGAATCAGACAGTGATCAGCAAGGCCCAGGGCTGCACGGGGGACAGAGAGATAGGCGTCCTTTAATATTGTGTAGCAATGATCCAGTGTTTTTGTCTCTGGTGGGACATTTAACATGCTGTTTGTATTTTGGCAATTCGTGGCTGAGGTTTGCTCTGTTAAATCATTATCAATAGAATAAAGGATTTTCATTTCATCAATTAAAATGCTAATAAATGACATAAAATCCTTATTCTGTGGATTCTTATTGTAACCATAATGATTGCAAAGAATAAAAAAATAACTCCTCTATATAGACAACTAACACAATCCAATGACCATTTACATCTGTTTTGTAAGATATGACCTTTCCTGGGCAATTGTTAGAAAAAAATAGCAACTCCACCCTGGCAATTGCAAGGGTGTTCTCATTCAAATTGAAGCTTCTGCCATGGAAGTCAGATTTTTTACAGCCTTGAAAATGGAGGCGTTGGATACATCATCCCTTCCAAGGAGGTCAGAAGAGAGAGAAACGTCATCTTGTTTTCCTTGTTTTCTCTTTCAGTTGGGCACAGGGATTTTTGTTGGTATTTGAAGGTTTGCCAGTGGGGCTAGCACTAGTCACCATGCTTGCGCTAGCTGCACTAGCATACTCTTACATGTCAAGTAACTTCACCGCAGTAGTCGACATTTTTGTAACTTTTTGTAGGTGAGATAAAACTTAAAATGTTGACAGTTGGATATCACTCGCTTCTAGTTTATTTTTAGTCAGGAAGGATAACTTTTGTTTTAGTTTAGGGACTTTGCAAACAGAGCTGAGCGAGCTACATCTACTCAGGTCGCCATCTTGCCCTGGCCTTAAATCCCACCCCTTTCTTCAACTCCTTTCCACAAAGTATGAATGACTTTGCTGTCTGACATGGTTGGATGGTGTTTCTTATAAAGTAGTTTGTTTGCTGCATGTGAAAACCTTAAAATGCATAAAAAGGGGCATCCGGGTGGCATGGTGGTCATTCAGTTGCCTACCAACACGGGGATAGTCGGTTCAATCCCCATGTTACCTCCGGCTTGGTCGGGCATCCCAACAGACACAATTGGCCATGTCAGAGGGTGGGAAGTCGGATGTGGGTGTGTCCTGGTCGCTGCACTAGCGCCTCCACTGGTCAGTCGGGGCGCCTGTTCAGGGGGGAGGGGGAACTTGGGGGAATAGCGTGATCCTCCCACGCGCTACGTCCCCCTGGTGAAACTCCTCACTGTCAGGTGAAAAGAAGCGGCTGACGACTCCACGTGTATCAGAGGAGGCATGTGGTAGTCTGCAGCCCTGCCCAGATCGGCAGAGGGGGTGGAGCAGTGACCGGGATGGCTCAGAAGAGTGGGGTAATTGGCCGGATGCAATTGAGGAGAAAAAGGGGGAAAAATAGCTTAAAAATGACTAAAAACGTCCCCAAAAAGCACTACATTTCTAAACAAATGTAGGCTAGATGGGATAATTGTTTATATGTTTGTATGGTGTTCTGTGTGCTACGAAAGAAAATTATGTGTTTTCCTATGTGCTCTAAAAGTAAATGACCTGTTCTTTCTACATGATAAAATATAGCATCTGCCTGCCCTCTCGTCTTCCTTCATCTCTGCTCTAGTCCATCAAATAATTTGCACATACACTCACTCTCTCCACACACGCCGTCTTCTATGTACAATAACACTGCATCCCTTGTTAATAATCACTCTCCCCATCCCCCTACCCACTAACTCACCGTGTCTGTGTCCATCACCCTCCTCTTCTCCACTCCCCGCCATTAGGTCTAATTTGCCTGCTGGTCATGCTCTTGTCCCTGCCATCCAGCAAACAGCATTATGGATAAATGTTTTGTTACCATGGCACCAGGTACGGTCGCCCTAGTAGCCCTCCAGTTGGTTGGCACATGATAACGCCTTACAGAAGCCAACAATTACAAAATAAGCCTACACCCGAGAGTCTACAAAATACACAACAGCCAACAATGGCACATAATTGCCCCATTACCCACTCCTAAGACGTTTTCCAGCTGTGCCTTCAACAAAGCACAGACAGGACAGCCCAGGAAGAGAAATCTGGATCAGTTTGTGCTGAAAACCAACGAGAGTCCAACCTACACATGTAGTTCCTTTTCAAAGTTTCCGCTGGAGTCAGTGCTGTAAAAGATGTGAGACTGATGGTGCAAAACATTTTATGTCAAAAACTAAGTCTCAAAAGAACATTCTTTTTAGAGATGTAAACATGTTTTAATCTAGTTTAGCTTTGGTAGGAATGTTCTGGACACAAGTGATGATATTTTTCCATGAGGCATACTTTTATAAAGATAATGTTACTGGACATAAAATTAAGAAAATTAAATATAAGAAAAAAGAAAAGAAAAGAAAATTAAGTAACAAAAGTGATATGAGCTCCATTAGTAAGCTGACCATTTTCCCTTGTTTTAAAAGTAAAATGTTAAAAGTTATGACTAAAAACTCATAAAGATCTATATTTGTTATTGTTGTAACTGTGTAAAACTGATTTGACTTGATCACCGAGCTTCAAGTCTTTAGGTACCGAGGCCTTCTAACATTTGCACATGTCTAAACCGTGTTATCCGGTCCATCCTGCATTCCCACCAGCGGCGTAACAAGTCGGCGCCAGGCCGCAAGGCAAGGTGGTCACAGTAGGACCCGGCCTGGCCGTTACAATCAGACATAACTTGATTTCATGTCAGCAGTCAGTGAAAAAAGTCTCGCAGCTTTAAAATGACGCAACAGCAAAATGCAATGTGCAGTTGATGCCTAAATAAAGTAATCACTAGGAAAAACAGACCGCCATGTTAAAGAAGAGGAGTCGTAGTAACAAGGCCATGATGGGGATAGACTAGACTACCTAACAAAACCCACTGTTGCAGCACCATAACAGAGGAAAACCTAATACAACATAGTGACAGCGCACCCGCACATAGGCAACATTATCCGTGCCTGTGAATTGGTCTTACAAACACAAAACACAAGGGTGTAGGTTGATTATTAGTCAAGTCATTATGCAACAGGTAGTTCCGACCAAGCAGTCTGATGGGTCAACTAAACATGTAGAACTTGAGCACATGAAAAATGCCTCGTCGCTATAAATATTACTCCGTCATGGACTAGAACTATACATAGTACATACATACTAGCTTAAAATGCATGTGAAGTTCATGGACGTAGTAGCGGGAAAATTATTTTTTCAGCAGATATCTTAGTTACAAGACTGAGCTAGCAAGGCAGTGTTGTGTTCGTATGTGTGGTATTTGTTTAGCTTGGGAGATCCCACATCTGTAAGCACTAGCTCAAGTAGGCTGGCTGACTCAACAGGGACTAGAAATCGTCTGTTTCTAGGTCGTTCCGCAGGGTCAGCCTACTTGCTGGAGTAGTAAGGTATGTTTCACTAAATAGGAGTCTACTGACGTGACTGATTGGTTTCCAAGTATTAGTCATACCCCATGTAGTTCCAGGGAACGTGAGATATTACTAGAATTTTTTTTAGAGCGAATTGCCCCACAATATGAATATATTTTGATTATATCTTTTATATTGTTGGTAACTGTTGTATACCCACAATATTACACTCGAGGGCATGCTTTACCACCATTATTGACACAACAGTGATGTGGCCGAGTTCCGTAAGCATCACTGTTGTGCCAGTGATGATGGTGAAGCATGCCCTCAAGTGTAATATTTCTCAAATCAGATGCTCTTACATGTTCCCAGATCCAGACTTAAGAATAGGGGCGACAGAGCCTTTGCAGTGGCTGCCCCTGATCTCTGGAACAACATGCCGGTACACATAAGATCTGCTCAGACCCTAGAGACTTTTACATCTTGATTAAAGACCTACCTCTTCTCGCTGGCAATCGATTCAAGTTGAGATTGACACCGTGATTTTATTGTGCTAATATACTTTTACTCTTACGTTTTATCATTTACATTTTATATTCTTTATTTTATTATGTCTTCTTTACATATATTTTTATATTCATATGTGTCACTTATTTTATATTGTATTTTCAGCTTGTGCAGCACTTTGATTCAACTGTGGTTGTTTTAAATGTGCTTTATAAATAAACTTGACTTGACTTAAGCAAGCTCTGCTTCCATCATACGTACACTCTTCGGGCTTTTTCACTGTGTGAAGTTATGTATTCTACTGTCTAGTACACAGTAGTACTGCGTGGGCACACTGCACATTTTTGAACATACCTTATACCGTAGACAGTATTCGAGATCGTTAATACGGTAGTTGCGAGATAAAAAGAGATAAGAAATAAAGTGATAAAGAGAAAAAAGATAAAGAGATAAGAGATAAAGTGATAAAGAGATACAGAGATAAAGAGTTAGAGATTAGATAAAGAGATGAGAAAAAGATGAGATAAGAGATGAAGTGATAAAGTTATAAAGACAAATATATAAATATATGCGATAAGAGATAATGAGATAGAGATAAAGTTATAAAGAGAGCGTGATAAAGAGAGATAAGAGATCAGACAGAGATAAAGAGATACAGATAAAGAGTTAAAGATATGAGATAAAGAGATAAGAGTTAGAGATGTGATACAGAGATACAGAGATAAGAGTTAAAGAAATGAGATAAAGAGATAAGAGATAAAGAAGGGCCCCTGCATGCGGGCCCCAATGCACCTGCATCATCTGCACATATAGTAGTTTCGCCGCTGATTCCTAACCAGAAAGCCTTTGACCTCCAACCCCAGTACGAAGCTCAGTCACATCACTGGAGACACACACACACACACACACACACACACACACACACCCACACACAAACTGCAGACATGTGCAAAGTATATTTTTAGCACATGTAGTAGCTACAGTGTGAAAGAGAAGGCTGGTCAGAAACACTGATGGAGTATTTTCTGGTAGCTGTAAAATCTGCTTTCTATACTTTGGCACTGCCCTCTTTAAGCTAATGTGGATGAAATCGCCCAATACCAACACTATTGCTGGCAGCCATACCAACATTTACCCTGTCTCTGCCAAATGACGGAAGCTAAGCAGGCGTGGGCTTGGCTAGTTCTTGGATGGGAGACCTCCTGGGAAGCTTGGGTTGCTGCTGGAAGTGGTGTTGGTGGGCCAGCAGGGGGCAGTCTCAGGGGATGCCGTCCTTCAGATGAGATGTTAAACCGAGGTCCTAGCTCACTGTGGTCATTAAAGATCCCATGGCACTTATCACAAAGAGTAGGGAAACCCCGGTGTCCTGGCGAAATTCCCAACCTGGCTCTCTCCATCTGGCCACCTAATCACCCCACATGTCATTGGTTCAATGATTCCTCCCTCTCCACCTCAAGCTGATGTGTGATGAGCATTCTGGCGTGAAATGGCTGCCGTGCATTACCCAGGTGGTGCTACACATTGGTGGTGGTTGAAGTGAGTTACCCCCTTCAATGTGAAGCGTTTTGGGTGTCTAGAAAAGTGCTATGTAAATGTCATGATGATGATGATGATGATTATTATTATTATCAAGTGGAGCTCCATATGCACATTAGACACATTCACAAATCATATCTTGTTCAAATTCAACCAAAAAATCATGATTTTTTTTTTACCTGAAGCAGCAGTAGTTGTCAGCCTGTCTATTCCATGTCTCTTACTAGACTGTGTGCAGTTGTGTGTGCCATTTGATTGGCGTTTACTACCAGCACATGTTTGATGAAAGTGTGCCACCCTGTGGCCATCATCCTACACTGCACCTGCTCAGCCCTGCAGAACACGTTCTAGACATAAGTACATATGATATTCATGTCACTAACTTCTACAGCATTATGTCAACATGTGGGTGTGTGGGTGTGTGTAGATGACACGTAAGTGTCTATCTGTTTCACCTGCATTTTCTTTCAACTTGTTTTGTTCCTGTTGTTTCAGTGTTTTAGCTTCAACTTGATGGGCAGACATAGACAGACAGAAATGGCTTCCAATGTACACTCATAGTAGTCACACCCATCCTAGTCACATCCATAGTAGTCACATCCATAGTAGTTACATCCATAGTAGTTACATCCATAGTAGTCATACTCATCCTAGTCACATCCATAGTAGTCACATCCATAGTAGTCACACTTATAGTAGTCACATCCACCACCACCACCACCCACCTGCTCACTAAACCCCACACATTAAGTCTCCTGACCATTAAGTACCCTGACCATAAAGTCTCCTTACCATCAGGTCTCCTGATCATTAAGTCTCCGGACCATCAAGTCTAGCAGACCATCAAGTGTCCTGACCATTAAGACTCCTTACCATCGGGTCTCCTGACCATTAATTCTATGGACCATCAAGTGTCCTGACCATTAAGTCCCCTGACCATTAAGTCTCCTGGCCATTAAGTCTCCTTACCATTAAGTATCCTTACCATGAGGTCTCATGACCATTAAGTCTCCTGAAACATTATGTCCCCTGACCATTAAGTCTCCTGACCATTAAGTCTCCAAACCATCCAACCTGAGCTGTCCCTCTAATATACTCGTTCCTACTCCTGTCTTTTAGAGTTAGGGGGTTAGGGTGGGGTTAGGGTTGACCGCTAACCCTAACCCAACGAAAATCTTAGCATCTTCACCTCTGCCACCTCCAGCTCCGCCTCCTGTCTTTTCATCAGTGCCACTGTCTCGAAACCATATAACATAGCTGGTCTCACAACCATCTTGTAAACCTTCCCTTTAACTCTTGCTGGTACCCTTCTGTCGCAAATCACTCCTGACACTCTTCTCCACCCACTCCACCCTGCCTGCACTCTCTTCTTCACTTCTCCTCCGCACTCCCTGTTACTTTGGACAGTTGACCACATGTATTTAAACTCATACACCTTCGCCACCTCTGCTCCTTCCATCTTCATCATTCCACTGTCCTCCCTCTCGTTCACACATATGTTTTCTGTCTTGCTTCTGCTGACTTTGATGCCTCTTCGCTCCAGTGCATACAGCCACCTCTCCAGGCTCTCTTCAACCAGCTTCCTACTGTCGCTACAGATCACAATGTCATCTGCAAACGTCATAGTCCAAGGAGACTCCTGCCAGAGTCCATCATAGTCATGGAGACAGGTTTACATTTGTCAACCTATCCATAACCATAGCAAACAAGAAAGGGCTCAGAGCCGATCCTTGATGTAATCCCACCTCCACCTTGAACCCATCTGTCATTCCTACTGCACATCTCACCACTGTCACACTTCCCTCATACGTATCCTGCACCACTCCTACATAGTTTTCTGCAACTCCTGACTTCTTCATACAATACCACACCTCCTGTCTCAACAACCCTGTCATAAGCTTTCTCTAAATATACAAAGACACAATGTAACTCCTTCTGGCCTTCTCTATACTTCTCCATCAACATTCTCAAAGCAAACATCGCATCTGTGGTGCTCTTTCCTGGCATGAAACCATACTGCTGCTGCTGATCATCACCTCTCCTCTTAACCTAGCTTCTATTACTCTTTCCCATATCTTCATGCTGTGGCTGATCAACTTTATACCTCTGTAGTTGCTACAGTTCTGCACATCGCCCTTCTTCTTGAAAATCGGTACCAGTATGCTTCTTCTCCACTCCTCAGACATCCTCTCACTTTCCAAGATTGTGTTAAACAATCTAGTTAAAAACTCCACTGCCATCTCTCCTAAACATCTCCATGTCTCCACAGGTATGTCATCAGGACCAACTGCCTTTCCACTCTTCATCCTCTTCATAGCTGCCCTCACTTCCTCCTTGCTAATCGACCGCGCTTCCTGATTCACTATCCCCACATCATCCAACCTTCTCTCTCTCTAATTTTCTTCATTCCTCCGCCCCTCAGAGTACTCCTTCCACCTTCTCAACACACTCTCCTCGTTTGTCAGCACATTTCTATAGGATATATACCAAGTACAGTTGCACTTGATTCAACTCCTTTGGATAACACATTTCTATCTCTATCCTTCATCGCCTTGACCTGCTGCACATCCTTCCCAGCATGGTCACTCTGTCCTTCTCTCTTTCCTTAGTGTCTAACCTCTCACACAACTCACCATATGCCTTTTGCTTTGCCGTTGCCACCACTTTCTTCACTTTACTCTGCATCTCCTTGTACTCCTGTCTACTTTATTAATCTCTGTGGTTATCCCACATCTTCTTTGCCAACCTCTCCTTGTGTATATTTTGCTGTACTTCATCATTCTACCAACAAGTCTCCTTGTCTTCCTTCTTCTGCCCAGATGACACACCAAGTAACTTTCTAGCTATCTCCTTCACTATTTCTGCAGTGGTTGCCCAGCCATCCAGCAACTCTTCACTACCACCCAGCGCCTATCTTAACTCCTCCCCTAACTCCACACAACAGTCTTCCTTCATCAACTTCCCTCATTTGATCCTTGGCTCTGCCTTCACTCTCTTCTTCTTGATCTCCAGAGTCATCCTACACACCATTAGTGGATGCTGCTTAGCTACGTCCTTCCCTGTCACCACCTTACAGTCTCCAAGCCCTTTCAGATCACATCTCCTGCATAAGATATAGTCCACCTGTGTGCACTGTCCTCCACTCTTGTATGTCACCCTGTGTTCCTCCCTCTTCGTGAAATATGTATTCACCACAGCCATTTCCATCCTTTTCACAAAATCCACCACCAACTGTCCTTCCACATTCCCGTCCTTGACACCGTACCTACCCATCACCTCCTCATCACCTCTGTTCCCTTCACCAACATGCCCATTGAAGTTCGTTCCAATCACCACTCTCTCCTCCTTGGGTACCCTCTCCACCACAACATCATCCAACTCACTCCAGAATTCTTCTTTCTCTTCCATGTCACACCCAACTTGCGGGGCATATGCTCTGATAACATTCATCAATACACCTTCAATTTCCAGCTTCATACTCATCAATCTGACACTCTCGTCACCTCCAACACACACTTGATATACTCTTCCTTCAGAATTACCCCTACCGCATGGCTCCTCCCATCTGCACCATGGTAGATGAGTTTGAACCCTCCTTCAATGCTCCTGCTCTTACTCCCTTTCTAGCTTTCTTGCATATCTATCTTCACTTTCTCCATCATATCCACCAGCTCTCTCCCTTTACCAGTCATAATGCCAACATTCAAAGTTCCGACTCTCACCTCCACACTCCTACCCTTCCTCCTCTCCCGCTGACTCTGGACATGCCTCCCCCCTCTCCTTCTCATGTGCCCAACAGTAGCATAGTTTCCACTGGCACCCTGGTGGCCAACAGTACCGGTGGTGGTCGTTGGTATACCGGGTCTTGACTGATCCGGTATGGAAATCTGATTTATGAGCCGCATATTAGTACTAGGGGCAGCACGGTGGTGCAGTGGTTAGCACGGCTGCCTCACAGTAAGAAGGTCCTGGGTTTGAGCCCCGGGGTAGTCCAACATTGGTGGGTCGTCCCGGGTCGTCCTCTGTGTGGAGTTTGCATGTTCTCCCCGTGTCTGTGTGGGTTTCCTCCGGGGGCTCCGGTTTCCTCCCACAGTCCAAAGACATGTAGGTCAGGTGAATCGACCATACTAAATTGTCTCTAGGTATGGATGTGTGTGTGTGTGCGTGTGTGTGTGTGTGTGTGTGTGTGTGTGTGTGGTTGTTGGTCCATGTGGTGTGTGTGTGTGTGTGTGTGTGTGTGTGTGTGTGTACGTGCAGTCTGGCTGTTGGTCCATGTGGTGTGTGTGTGTGTGTGTGTGTGTGTGTGTGTGTGTGTGTGTGTGTGTGTGTGGTTGTTGGTCCATGTGGTGTGTGTGTGTGTGTGTGTGTGTGTGTGTGTGTGTGTGTGTGTGTACGTGCAGTCTGGCTGTTGGTCCATGTGGTGTGTGTGCAGTGTGGTTGTTGGTCCATGTGGTGTGTGTGTGTGTGTGTACGTGCAGTCTGGCTGTTGGTCCATGTGGTGTGTGTGCAGTGTGGTTGTTGGTCCATGTGGTGTGTGTGTGTGTGTGTGTGTGTGTGTGTGTGTGTGTGTGTGTGTGTGTGTACGTGCAGTCTGGCTGTTGGTCCATGTGGTGTGTGTGCAGTGTGGTTGTTGGTCCATGTGGGGTGTGTGTGTGTGTGTGTGTGTGTGTGTGTGTGTGTGTGTGTGTGTGTGTGTACGTGCAGTCTGGCTGTTGGTCCATGTGGTGTGTGTGCAGTGTGGTTGTTGGTCCATGTGGGGTGTGTGTGTGCGCGTGTGCGTGCGGCCTGTCCAGGGTGTCTCCCTGCCTGCTGCCCAATGACTGCTGGGATAGGCTCCAGCGACCCTGAGAGCAGGATAAGCAGTTCAGATAATGGATGGATGGATATTAGTAGTAGTAGTAGTAGTAGTAGTAGTAGTAGTAGTAGTAGGCATTTGATTTGGCATAAGTTTTACACGCAACACTCCCCATTTATCCAGGCTTGGGACCGGCACTAAGAATTCACTGGCCTTTGCATTCTGGGTTCTATAGAAACAGTAGTTCTATATAGTTTTATTGATCCTGCATTTATATAAATGCAGGATCAATGTTAAAATTAAATGACAAAAACATAAAGGGGATGAAAGAACATCAATGAATATAATATAATTTACCAGAATATGGGAAAGTCTTCAAATCCCAATAACCATTCCACAGAATTTTAACTAATTGGAAAGTTCCCCACAAAGCTCATTCCTCTATACAACCAACCACACGTACCACATCCACGGCTTTGGTGACCGAGCCTTCTCCAGGGCAGCTCCCAGGCTCTGGAACTCACTCTCCTAAATCATTAGAGACTCAGAATCCCTCCCACTCTTCTAATCCCGTCTCAAGACACACCTTTTCTTCATTGCCTTCTCGTGCCCCCCCCCCCCCCATCCTCTGATCCACCCCTGGTCTGGGGCAGCCAACATCGCGGGCTCACATCAGCACTGCCAGCCCTGCGATACGCTGTCAGAAACCCTGCTGCACTGCGCAAACACTCCTAGTTGCGTCGTAATTTAGCAACCGCAGTCTTTAGTCAATATTTGTAGAAGCCCAGTCTAATTAGCTAACTTCACCTCGCTGTGCTGCATAGCCACTGGCTGGGCGAAGTCCCGCGGGGTAGCTCGGTGACTGCGCTGCACGCTGTTTCTCTCACCAATGCAGCACAGCGTGGCAATACCCAGTGTCGCCACCTGCTGGGGCTGCGATAACGTCATTACTCTGCGCTTCTTTGACCACGTGCTCCCTGACAACAGACAGCACACGGTCCAGTAACTGGTTCTGAAGTGCCCTGAGAAACGGTGGCGTTCTCAAGGCGCTCTTTCAACACGCCATCAAGGGAGGCAACAAAAGCCACCGACCCACGGAATACCCCGGGGGGTTCGGAGCTCTCACCCTCATCACGGCCATGCAGAGCCGACTCAAAGGCTCCGTAAACTTCCACAGTCTCATGTTCTCGGCAGGACGTGTGGACATTAGCCACCTCTTCCTTGTGCCTGCTGATTAATGCCAGTCCTGCAGCCCTCGGCTAGCTGTTCGGCAGTGCTAAGTCCGCCAGAACAGTTTAGCCTCGTGCTACTATGCCTCGTGCTACTATGCCTCATGCTACTATGCCTCGTGCTACTATGCCTCATGCTACTATGCGTCGTGCTACTATGCGGCTGTGTTCCTTTCGTTGATATTTTTGCGCGACGGGTGTTTTAGGTTTCTTACTCCCGTCGTTGTCCACAAGGTGTCGGCGCCGACACGTGGAAACAGCCCGCAGGGAGAGCAACAAAAGGCATTCCGGCTTAGGCCACATCCAGCCGGCAGCCCCGTGTCACAACAGGAGCGGGAGAAGCCCCGGGTGTAAGCTCGTCCGCGATCACTTGCCTGCTGCTGGATCTGTAAACAGGGTCGGTCCGGGCCAAGCTCCTTTCGGTCCTCCAGTGAACGCCTTGGAAAACGAAATAACCCAATTTGTAGTTTCTGCGGTTTCACTTCTGCATGCTACCTCGCTCAGCTAACAAGGTAGAGTAGACGGTGGATGACTGACGGTCGAGACGAGGCGTCGCAGTGGCTGTGGACATGATTGACAGCCACGAGAATTGTCCAATCACATTAGATCAAAGTGGGAGTGTCTGGGACGCACAGAACTGCGCCCCATTGAAAACCTGAAGAAATGAATCAGACAGCAGCCCCAGGTCACCTGCTCGCCACAAGTTTGAGGGCTTACATAAGGTATGGTTTGGCCGGCGCCTCTCACCCAGGAAGTAGATGTATTCAGACAGGAAGTATATGTATTGAGATAGAAATCAGCCAAACACCCTTTGGAATCAATATTTAATGGCTTCTGACAGGCGCTCACAGACTGAAAAAAGCTTTTATTTCATCATTATTTGCGTTATACATCCATCCATCCATCCACCCATCCATTCATCCATCCACCCATCCATTCATCCATCCACCCATCCATCCATCCATCCACCCATCCATCCATTTTCCGAGCCGCTTATCCTGCTCTCAGGGTCGCGGGGATGCTAGATCCTATTCCAGCAGATAATGGATGGATGGATGGATGAATATATATTTGAAGGCGGTGGCGACCCAGCGCCCTCTACTGGCCAACCGCCACTGACTTTGTTTTAAATACATAGTTACACGATGGACATGTGTGGAGGAGAGATGCTGGGTATACTGGGAGAAGGATGCTGAATATGGAGCTGCCAGGGTAGAGGAGAAGAGGAAGGCCAAAGAGGAGGTTTATGGATGTGGTAAAGGAAGACATGCAGGTGGCTGGTGTGACAGAGGAAGATGCAGAGGACAGGAAGAGATGGAAACGGGTGATCCGCTGTGGCGCCCCCTAACGGGAACAGCCCAAAGTTGTTGCAGTAGATGTCAGTTATGTACATAATCCCATCATCTACGAAATATATTGATCGCTGCACTTGTAGTCAGAGTACATTCAAACAAGGAACTTTTATTTTGAAGACAGATTGTCTGTGGCCTCAAAATAAATTGTGAAGCAGCGTCTTGCGGAGCTCCCGTGTGCAGGATCTCCGCAATGAAGCCAGTGATGAAAGAAATATCAAAGCTTGTACGTACCATGGGGGAAAAAACTATAGAAATAAGACCCAGGTGGTAAAAAAACAACGTAATTATTTAAAGTGCACATTTTTGCAGCATTGCGAAGCTTCCGAAATATTTTGCAGAAGGCTCATAGCCTGACTTTTCCTCTCCACCGGCCTTAGTGACTGTAAACTAAAAAAAAAAAAATGTGGCCTCGTGGTGTAGTACAACTGTGGTTTGAATCCTGCAGCTAGCAGAAATATGCTCGATTACTCCCCCTCCACCTGGTCTCTTGCACACACAGTATGCCTCTCCATCATATCAGCCAGCTCTCTCCCTCTACCAGTCATAGTACCAACATTCAAAGTCCCGACTCTCACCTCCACCCTCCTACTCTTCCTCCTTTCTCACTGCCTCTGCACATGCTTTCCCCTTCTCCCCCTCCTTCCTCAGCCAACAGTAGCATAGTTTCCCCCAGCACCCTGCTGGCCAACAGTACCGGTGGCGACAGTTGGTGACCCGGGCCTGGACTGATCCGGTATGGAAATTTGATGTATGATCCGCATTTGGCAAAGATTGTATGCCGGATGCCCTTCTGACGCAACCCTCCCCATTTATCAGGGCTTGGGACTGGCACTAAGAATGCACTGGCTTGTACATCCTCCGTGTGTTTTCAAGATGGATGATTCAAATTTCATTCTAAAAGTTACCCAATAATATATGAACCCCCCTTCCTCCAGAGTGTGACCTTTTAAACTGGACCATATATATATGTGTGTGTGTGTGTGTGTGTGTGTGTGTGTGTGTGTGTGTGTGTGTGTGTGTGTGTGTGTGTGTGTATATATCTATATATATATCTATATATATCTATATCTATATATGTGTGTGTGTATATATATATATATACATACATACATATGTGTGTGTGTACACACACATATACATACACACACACACATATATACATACATACATACATATGTATCTATCTATATATATTTAAAGATAGATGGATACATATATATATATATATATATATATATATATATATATATATATATATATATATATATACAGTGCATCCGGAAAGTATTCACACCCCTTCACTTTCCCCACATGTTGTTATGTTACAGCCTTATTCCAAAATGGATTAAATTCCTTTTTTTTTCTCATCAATCTACACACAATACCCCATAATGACAAAGTGAAAAAGGTTTTGTAGAAATTTTTGCAAATGTATTAAAAATAAAAAAACGGAAATATTGCAGGTACATAAGTATTCACACCCTTTACTCAGTACTTGGTTGAGGCACCCTTGACAGCCTCAAGTCTTCTTGGGTATGAAGCTACAAGCTTGGCACACCTATATTTGGGGTATTTCTCCCACTCTTCTCTGCAGATCCTCTCGAGCTCTGTAAGGGTAGATGGGGAGCGTCGCTGCACAGCTATTTTCAGGTCTTTCCAGAGATGTTCAATGGGGTTCAAGTCTGGGCTCTGGCTGGGCCACTCAAGGACATTCACAGACTTGGCCCGAAGCCACTCCTTCGTTGTCTTGGCTGTGTGCTTAGGGTCGTTGTCGTGTTGAAAGGTAAACCTTCGCCCCAGTCTGAGGTCCTGAGCACTCTGGAGCAGGTTCTCATCAAGGATCTCTCTGTACTTTGCTCCATTCATCTTTCCCTCGATCCTGACTAGTCTCCCAGTTCCTGCCGCTGAAGAACATCCCCACAGCATGATGCTGCCACCACCATGCTTCACTGTAGGGATGGTATTAGCAAGGTGATGAGAGGTGCCTGGTTTCCTCCAGACGTGACGTTTGGCATTCAGGCCAGGAGTTCAATCTTGGTTTCATCAGACCAGAGGATCTTGTTTCTCATGGTCTGAGAGTCCTTTAGGTGCTTTCTGGCAAACTCCAAGCGGGCTGTCATGTGCCTTTTACTGAGCAGAGGCTTCCGTCTGGCCACTCTACCATAAAGGCCTGATTGGTGGAGTGCTGCAGAGATGGTTGTCCTTCTGGAAGGTTCTCCCATCTCCACAGAGGAACGCTGGAGGTCTGTCAGAGTGACCATCGGGTTCTTGGTCACCTCCCTGACCAAGGCTCTTCTCCCCCGATTGCTCAGTTTGGCTGGGCGGCCAGCTCTAGGAAGAGTCCTGGTGGATCCAAACTTCTTCCATTTACGAATGATGGAGACCACTGTGCTCTTCGGGACCTTCAAAGCTGTAGAAATCTTTTTGTACCCTTCCCCAGATCTGTACCTCGATACAATCCTGTCTCGGAGGTCCACAGACAATTCCTTTGACTTCATGGCTTGGTTTCTGCTCTGACATGCACTGTCAACAGTGGGCCCTTATATAGACAGGTGTGTGCCTTTCCAAATCATGTCCGATCCATTGAATTTACTACAGGTGGACTCCAATCAAGATGTAGAAACATCTCAAGGATGATCAGTGGAAACAGGATGAACCTGAGCTCAATTTTGAGTGTCATAGCAAAGGGTGTGAATACTTATGTACATGCAATATTTCAGTTTTGTATTTTTAATGAATTTGCAAAAATTTCGACAAAACCTTTTCACTTTGTCATTATGGGGTATTGTGTGTAGATTGATGAGGAAAAAAAGGAATTTAATCCATTTTGGAATAAGGCTGTAACATAACAAAATGTGGAGAAAGTGAAGGGGAATCAACGCAGACATCAGCAGAGGCTGTGCTGCTCTTCCCAATGTCCACCTGGCTCACAATTCAGGCATCATCCTCCATGACCTCTACGACGGACTGCACCTTCACAAGGAGAGGGTGCGAATTTTTGCGAGGACCGTAAAAGATTTTGCTTTGGGCCACAACCCAATCACACCCACCTATCCTCCATCAGTAGGAGACTACAGACCAGAACCCTCCCACATCCCCAGATACCCCCCCCCCCCCCAGAGCACACAATACCTGGACCCCCCAGCCCCCATACTCCATACTCACCTTTGGGCTGAAAGCCCTACACACACCCACACCTACGTGCTGTTTCCCCCAGGTCCAAGAAACCTGTGCACCCAACCCCTCCAAAAAACAAAACAGCCAACAACACTTGACAGAGCCTGTCCCCCACAGCACAGGCCACAAAGCTATGCTGCTGCAGGAGCCCAGCCCCCTCCCACACCCACTGCCCCAGCCAATACCGAGCTGGGAGAGATAAAGGAGATGCTCCACACCCTGTGCTCCAGACTCTAGCATCTAGGGCGACCTCTACGTGCCATCAGATCTTAATGGGGTAACCACTTACACGGGGGAATCCTGAGTGTTGATTTGGCTCTGGGTATGTATAATAATGCCCACAATATCGATAGTGAGGTATTTGGTAAGTGTTATCATGATATTTCATATATGTCTTCTTCCACTGTAACTTGATAATTCTCTGTCGCACAAAAGAGACTCAATGTAGATTTTCTTTTCATGCGTTCTTTTTCTGTCTCTTGTTGGAACATCCAGGGTCTCTTCTCATCTTCCTTTGGGATGAAGAGTAGAGACCCTGACTTCTTAAAAAACATCGATAATGTCGACATAGTCATATTAACTGAAACCTGTTGTCGTGAAGACATAACCACCCACTGTCCCTCAGGTTACAAAGAAATAATTATTCCATCAAATAAACTCAACTCAGTACATCGTGGACGAGACTCCGGAGGTATTTTGATTTGGTACAGAGGATATTTAGCCAACCAGGGAGTTTCAGTAGGGCAGTGAATAACCTAAAACAAAAAGCTGGCAGAGCTCTATATGCAATTAAAAATATTTTTTTAAACATTGATATACCAATCTCCATCTGGTGCAAACTTTTTGATAGTGTAATTCTGCCCATTGCACTATATGGAAGTGAGGTATAGGGTCCACTCAGTCTTTCCAGCTACACTAGATGGGACAAGCATCCAACAGAAATCCTACATGCTGAATTCTGTAGAATGATTCTGAAAATACAAAGGAAAACACCAAAAAACGCATGTAGGGCAGAATTAGGCCGGTTTCCATTACTGATAAATGTACAAAAACGATCTCTACATTTCTGGATGCACTTAAATACAAGCCCAACAAATACATTGCACTTTAAAGCTCTGAAAACCCAAGAACTGAACCCGAAAAGAGTCCCCTGAAGCAGCTGGCTCTGAGACTCACTAACCCTTTAACAAACACTAAGACCAACCAACCTCAGACCAGCACTGCATCCCAAACAAAGATTACGATAAATCAGGCTATAAAACAAACCAACATGAGGATAAATCAGCTATAAAACAAACCAACATGAGGATAAATCAGGCTATAAAACAAACCAACATGAGGATAAATCAGCTATAAAACAAACAAACATGAGGATAAATCAGACTATAAAACAAACAAACATGAGGATAAATCAGACTATAAAACAAACAAACATGAGGATAAATCAGGCTATAAAACAAACCAACATGAGGATAAATCAGCTATAAAACAAACCAACATGAGGATAAATCAGCTATAAAACAAACCAACATGAGGATAAATCAGCTATAAAACAAACCAACATGAGGATAAATCAGGCTATAAAACAAACCAACATGAGGATAAATCAGCTATAAAACAAACCAACATGAGGATAAATCAGGCTATAAAACAAACCAACATGAGGATAAATCAGCTATAAAACAAACCAACATGAGGATAAATCAGCTATAAAACAAACCAACATGAGGATAAATCAGACTATAAAACAAACCAACATGAGGATAAATCAGCTATAAAACAAACCAACATGAGGATAAATCAGCTATAAAACAAACCAACATGAGGATAAATCAGCTATAAAACAAACCAACATGAGGATAAATCAGCTATAAAACAAACCAACATGAGGATAAATCAGGCTATAAAACAAACCAACATGAGGATAAATCAGGCTATAAAACAAACCAACATGAGGATAAATCAGCTATAAAACAAACCAACATGAGGATAAATCAGCTATAAAACAAACCAACATGAGGATAAATCAGGCTATAAAACAAACCAACATGAGGATAAATCAGCTATAAAACAAACCAACATGAGGATAAATCAGGCTATAAAACAAACCAACATGAGGATAAATCAGGCTATAAAACAAACAAACATGAGGATAAATCAGGCTATAAAACAAACCAACATGAGGATAAATCAGCTATAAAACAAACCAACATGAGGATAAATCAGACTATAAAACAAACCAACATGAGGATAAATCAGCTATAAAACAAACCAACATGAGGATAAATCAGCTATAAAACAAACCAACATGAGGATAAATTAGCTATAAAACAAACCAACATGAGGATAAATCAGGCTATAAAACAAACCAACATGAGGATAAATCAGCTATAAAACAAACCAACATGAGGATAAATCAGGCTATAAAACAAACCAACATGAGGATAAATCAGGCTATAAAACAAACAAACATGAGGATAAATCAGGCTATAAAACAAACCAACATGAGGATAAATCAGCTATAAAACAAACCAACATGAGGATAAATCAGACTATAAAACAAACCAACATGAGGATAAACCAGCTATAAAACAAACCAACATGAGGATAAATCAGCTATAAAACAAACCAACATGAGGATAAATCAGCTATAAAACAAACCAACATGAGGATAAATCAGCTATAAAACAAACCAACATGAGGATAAATCAGCTATAAAACAAACCAACATGAGGATAAATCAGGCTATAAAACAAACCAACATGAGGATAAATCAGCTATAAAACAAACCAACATGAGGATAAATCAGGCTATAAAACAAACCAACATGAGGATAAATCAGCTATAAAACAAACCAACATGAGGATAAATCAGCTATAAAACAAACCAACATGAGGATAAATCAGCTATAAAACAAACCAACATGAGGATAAATCAGGCTATAAAACAAACCAACATGAGGATAAATCAGGCTATAAAACAAACCAACATGAGGATAAATCAGGCTATAAAACAAACCAACATGAGGATAAATCAGCTATAAAACAAACCAACATGAGGATAAATCAGGCTATAAAACAAACCAACATGAGGATAAATCAGACTATAAAACAAACCAACATGAGGATAAATCAGCTATAAAACAAACCAACATGAGGATAAATCAGCTATAAAACAAACCAACATGAGGATAAATCAGGCTATAAAACAAACCAACATGAGGATAAATCAGCTATAAAACAAACCAACATGAGGATAAATCAGCTATAAAACAAACCAACATGAGGATAAATCAGGCTATAAAACAAACCAAACTGAGGATAAATCAGCTATAAAACAAACCAACATGAGGATAAATCAGCTATAAAACAAACCAACATGAGGATAAATCAGACTATAAAACAAACCAACATGAGGATAAATCAGCTATAAAACAAACCAACATGAGGATAAATCAGCTATAAAACAAACCAACATGAGGATAAATCAGCTATAAAACAAACCAACATGAGGATAAATCAGCTATAAAACAAACCAACATGAGGATAAATCAGGCTATAAAACAAACCAACATGAGGATAAATCAGCTATAAAACAAACCAACATGAGGATAAATCAGCTATAAAACAAACCAACATGAGGATAAATCAGGCTATAAAACAAACCAACATGAGGATAAATCAGCTATAAAACAAACCAACATGAGGATAAATCAGGCTATAAAACAAACCAACATGAGGATAAATCAGCTATAAAACAAACCAACATGAGGATAAATCAGCTATAAAACAAACCAACATGAGGATAAATCAGCTATAAAACAAACCAACATGAGGATAAATCAGCTATAAAACAAACCAACATGAGGATAAATCAGCTATAAAACAAACCAACATGAGGATAAATCAGCTATAAAACAAAACAACATGAGGATAAATCAGCTATAAAACAAACCAACATGAGGATAAATCAGCTATAAAACAAACCAACATGAGGATAAATCAGACTATAAAACAAACCAACATGAGGATAAATCAGCTATAAAACAAACCAACATGAGGATAAATCAGCTATAAAACAAACCAACATGAGGATAAATCAGGCTATAAAACAAACCAACATGAGGATAAATCAGCTATAAAACAAACCAACATAAGGATAAATCAGCTATAAAACAAACCAACATGAGGATAAATCAGGCTATAAAACAAACCAACATGAGGATAAATCAGCTATAAAACAAACCAACATGAGGATAAATCAGCTATAAAACAAACCAACATGAGGATAAATCAGCTATAAAACAAACCAACATGAGGATAAATCAGCTATAAAACAAACCAACATGAGGATAAATCAGACTATAAAACAAACCAACATGAGGATAAATCAGCTATAAAACAAACCAACATGAGGATAAATCAGCTATAAAACAAACCAACATGAGGATAAATCAGCTATAAAACAAACCAACATGAGGATAAATCAGCTATAAAACAAACCAACATGAGGATAAATCAGCTATAAAACAAACCAACATGAGGATAAATCAGCTATAAAACAAACCAACATGAGGATAAATCAGACTATAAAACAAACCAACATGAGGATAAATCAGCTATAAAACAAACCAACATGAGGATAAATCAGCTATAAAACAAACCAACATGAGGATAAATCAGCTATAAAACAAACCAACATGAGGATAAATCAGCTATAAAACAAACCAAGATGAGGATAAATCAGACTATAAAACAAACCAACATGAGGATAAATCAGCTATAAAACAAACCAACATGAGGATAAATCAGCTATAAAACAAACCAACATGAGGATAAATCAGACTATAAAACAAACCAACATGAGGATAAATCAGCTATAAAACAAACCAACATGAGGATAAATCAGCTATAAAAGAAACCAACATGAGGATAAATCAGGCTATAAAACAAACCAACATGAGGATAAATCAGCTATAAAACAAACCAACATGAGGATAAATCAGCTATAAAACAAACCAACATGAGGATAAATCAGCTATAAAACAAACCAACATGAGGATAAATCAGCTATAAAACAAACCAACATGAGGATAAATCAGCTATAAAACAAACCAACATGAGGATAAATCAGCTATAAAACAAACCAACATGAGGATAAAATCAGCTATAAAACAAACAACATGAGGATAAATCAGCTATAAAACAAACCAACATGAGGATAAATCAGCTATAAAACAAACCAACATGAGGATAAATCAGCTATAAAACAAACAACATGAGGATAAATCAGCTATAAAACAAACCAACATGAGGATAAATCAGCTATAAAACAAACCAACATGAGGATAAATCAGCTATAAAACAAACCAATATGAGGATAAATCAGCTATAAAAAACAAACCAACCTTGAGGATAAATCAGCTATAAAACAAACCAACATGAGGATAAACAGGCTATAAAACAAACCAACATGAGGATAAATCAGCTATAAAACAAACCAACATGAGGATAAATCAGCTATAAAACAAACAACATGAGGATAAATCAGCTATAAAACAAACCAACATGAGGATAAATCAGCTATAAAACAAACCAACATGAGGATAAATCAGCTATAAAACAAACCAACATGAGGATAAATCAGCTATAAAACAAAACCAATATGAGGATAAATCAGCTATAAAACAAACCAACATGAGGATAAATCAGCTATAAAACAAACCAACATGAGGATAAATCAGCTATAAAACAAACCAACATGAGGATAAATCAGCTATAAAACAAACCAACATGAGGATAAATCAGCTATAAACAAACCAACATGAGGATAAATCAGGCTATAAAACAACCAACATGAGGATAAATCAGCTATAAAACAAACCAACATGAGGATAAATCAGCTATAAAACAAACCAACATGAGGATAAATCAGCTATAAAACAAACCAACATGAGGATAAATCAGCTATAAAACAAACCAACATGAGGATAAATCAGCTATAAAACAAACCAACATGAGGATAAATCAGCTATAAAACAAACCAACATGAGGATAAATCAGCTATAAAACAAACCAACATGAGGATAAATCAGCTATAAAACAAACCAACATGAGGATAAATCAGCTATAAAACAAAACCAACATGAGGATAAATCAGCTATAAAACAAACCAACATGAGGATAAATCAGCTATAAAACAAACCAACATGAGGATAAATCAGCTATAAAAACAAACCAACATGAGGATAAATCAGCTATAAAACAAACCAACATGAGGATAAATCAGCTATAAAACAACCAACATGAGGATAAATCAGCTATAAACAAACCAACATGAGGATAAATCAGCTATAAAACAACCAACATGAGGATAAATCAGCTATAAAACAAACCAACATGAGGATAAATCAGACTATAAACAAACCAACATGAGGATAAATCAGCTATAAAACAAACCAACATGAGGATAAATCAGCTATAAAACAAACCAACATGAGGATAAATCAGGCTATAAAACAAACCAACATGAGGATAAATCAGCTATAAAACAAACCAACATGAGGATAAATCAGCTATAAAACAAACCAACATGAGGATAAATCAGCTATAAAACAAACCAACACGAGGATAAATCAGCTATAAAACAAACCAACATGAGGATAAATCAGCTATAAAACAAACCAACATGAGGATAAATGAGCTATAAAACAAACCAACATGAGGATAAATCAGCTATAAACAAACCAACATGAGGATAAATCAGCTATAAAACAAACCAACATGAGGATAAATCAGACTATAAAAACAAACCAACATGAGGATAAATCAGCTATAAAACAAACCAACATGAGGATAAATCAGCTATAAAACAAACCAACACGAGGATAAATCAGCTATAAAACAAACCAACATGAGGATAAATCAGACTATAAAACAAACCAACATGAGGATAAATCA
>NC_079226.1:46262025-46304794 GCF_029633865.1 Lampris incognitus
ACATACCAGACATCAACAGACACACACATACCAGACATCAACAGACACACACATACCAGACATCAACAGACACACACATACCAGACATCAACAGACACACACACATACCAGACATCAACAGACACACACACATACCAGACATCAGCAGACACACACACATACCAGACATCAGCAGACACACACACATACCAGACATCAGCAGACACACACACATACCAGACATCAGCAGACACACACACATACCAGACATCAGCAGACACACACACATACCAGACATCAGCAGACACACACACATACCAGACATCAGCAGACACACACACATACCAGACATCAGCAGACACACACACATACCAGACATCAGCAGACACACACACATACCAGACATCAGCAGACACACACACATACCAGACATCAGCAGACACACACACATACCAGACATCAACAGACACACACATACCAGACATCAGCAGACACACACACATACCAGACATCAGCAGACACACACACATACCAGACATCAACAGACACACACATACAGACATCAGCAGACACACACACATACCAGACATCAGCAGACACACACACATACCAGACATCAGCAGACACACACACATACCAGACATCAACAGACACACACATACCAGACATCAGCAGACACACACACATACCAGACATCAGCAGACACACACACATACCAGACATCAACAGACACACACATACCAGACATCAGCAGACACACACACATACCAGACATCAGCAGACACACACACATACCAGACATCAGCAGACACACACATACCAGACATCAGCAGACACACACACATACCAGACATCAGCAGACACACACACATACCAGACATCAGCAGACACACACACATACCAGACATCAGCAGACACACACATACCAGACATCAGCAGACACACACATACCAGACATAACAGACACACACACATACCAGACATCACAGACACACACACATACCAGACATCAACAGACACACACACATACCAGACATAAACAGACACACACAAATACACACATAAACAGACACACACACATACAGACATCAGCAGACACACACATACAGACATCAGCAGACACACACACATACCAGACATCAGCAGACACACACACATACAGACATCAGCAGACACACACACATACAGACATCAACAGACACACACATACCAGACATAAACAGACACACACACATACCAGACATCAACAGACACACACACATACCAGACATAAACAGACACACACATACAGACATAAACAGACACACACATACCAGACATAAACAGACACACACACATACCAGACATCAGCAGACACACACATACCAGACATCAGCAGACACACACATACCAGACATCAGCAGACACACACATACCAGACATAAACAGACACACACACATACCAGACATAACAGACACACACACATACCAGACATCAGCAGACACACACACATACCAGACATAAACAGACACACACATACCAGACATCAGCAGACACACATACCAGACATCAGCAGACACACACATACAGACATCAGCAGACACACACATACAGACATCAGCAGACACACACAAATACACACATAAACAGACACACACACATACAGACATCAGCAGACACACACATACAGACATCAGCAGACACACACATACCAGACATCAACAGACACACACATACCAGACATAAACAGACACACACAAATGCACACATAAACAGACACACACACATACAGACATCAGCAGACACACACATACCAGACATCAGCAGACACACACATACCAGACATCAGCAGAGACACACATACCAGACATAAACAGACACACACACATACCAGACATAAACAGACACACACACATACCAGACATAAACAGACACACACATACCAGACATCAGCAGACACACACATACCAGACATAAACAGACACACACACATACCAGACATCAACAGACACACACACATACCAGACATCAACAGACACACACACATACCAGACATAAACAGACACACACAAATACACACATAAACAGACACACACACATACAGACATCAGCAGACACACACATACAGACATCAGCAGACACACACACATACCAGACATCAGCAGACACACACACATACAGACATCAGCAGACACACACACATACCAGACATCAACAGACACACACATACCAGACATAAACAGACACACACACATACCAGACATCAACAGACACACACACATACCAGACATAAACAGACACACACATACAGACATAAACAGACACACACATACCAGACATAAACAGACACACACACATACCAGACATCAGCAGACACACACATACCAGACATCAGCAGACACACACATACCAGACATCAGCAGACACACACATACCAGACATAAACAGACACACACACATACCAGACATAAACAGACACACACACATACCAGACATCAGCAGACACACACACATACCAGACATAAACAGACACACACATACCAGACATCAGCAGACACACATACCAGACATCAGCAGACACACACATACAGACATCAGCAGACACACACATACAGACATCAGCAGACACACACAAATACACACATAAACAGACACACACACATACAGACATCAGCAGGCACACACATACAGACATCAGCAGACACACACATACCAGACATCAACAGACACACACATACCAGACATAAACAGACACACACAAATACACACATAAACAGACACACACACATACAGACATCAGCAGACACACACATACCAGACATCAGCAGACACACACATACCAGACATCAGCAGAGACACACATACCAGACATAAACAGACACACACACATACCAGACATAAACAGACACACACACATACCAGACATCAGCAGACACACACACATACCAGACATAAACAGACACACACATACCAGACATCAGCAGACACACACATACCAGACATCAGCAGACACACACAGACGCATCTGTCAGTTAGAATTCTTTCATTATAACTGATTTCTGCTGTTCTACATCAGGCTCATGTAGATGTGCTTTTTGGCTGCTCCCCTTCACTGTGAAGAGCTTGGGGTGTCAAGATAAAGCACTATATAAACTTAATCCGTAATAATAATAGCAATAATAATAATAATAATAAGTATTATTATTCTTATTGTTGTTATTATACCAGATAGAAAGAGAAACACACATACCAGTACATACGGACAGACCTGCTGGTGTTTGCATATCAGCAGAATGTTTGGTTGGTGTCAAACATCACACTTATCTGTCAGCAGGGGCGTGACCGCCGTGCGTGAGAGGTGTTTCAGGTGAAGAAGAGACGGAAAGGAAAGGAAAGGCAAGGAAAGGAAAGGAAAGGAAAGGAAGGAGAGGAAAGGAAAGGAAAGTAAGGAGAGGACAGGACAGGAAAGGAAAGGAAAGGAAAGGAAAGGAAAGGAAAGGAAAGGAAAGGAAAGGAAAGGAAAGGAAAGGAAAGGAAAGGAAAGGAAAGGAAGGAGAGGAGAGGACAGGACAGGACAGGACAGGAAAGGAAAGGAAAGGAAAGGAAAGGAAAGGAAAGGAAAGGACAGGAAAGGAAAGGAAAGGAAAGGAAAGGAAAGGAAAGGAAAGGAAAGGAAATGACGGAAGGGAAGGAAAGTAAGGAGCGGAAAGGAGAGGAAAGGAAAGGAAAGGAAAGGAAAGGAAGGAGAGGGAAAGGAAAGGAAAGGACAGGAAAGGACAGGAAAAGAAAGGAAAGGAAAGGAAAGGAAGGAGAGGAAAGGAAAGGAAAGTAAGGAGAGGACAGGACAGGACAGGAAAGGAAAGGAAAGGAAAGGAAAGGAAAGGAAAGGAAAGGAAAGGAAAGTAAGGAGAGGAAAGGAAAGGAAAGGAAAGGAAAGGAAAGGAAGGAGAGGAAAGGAAAGGAAAGTAAGGAGAGGACAGGACAGGAAAGGAAAGGAAAGGAAAGGAAAGGAAAGGAAAGGAAAGGAAAGGAAAGTAAGGAGAGGAAAGGAAAGGAAAGGAAAGGAAAGGAAAGGAAAGGAAAGTAAGGAGAGGAAAGGAAAGGAAAGGAAAGGAAAGGAAAGGAAAGGAAAGGAAGGAGAGGACAGGAAAGGAAAAGAAAGGCAAGGCAAGGAAAGGAAAGGAAAGGAAAGGAAGGGAAAGGAAAGGAAAGGAAAGGAAAGGAAAGGAAAGGAAAGGAAAGTAAGGAGAGGACAGGACAGGACAGGAAAGGACAGGACAGGACAGGACAGGACAGGACAGGACAGGACAGGACAGGAAAGGAAAGGAAAGGAAAGGAAAGGAAAGGAAAGGAAAGGAAAGGAAAGGAAAGGAAAGGAAAAGAAATGACGGAAGGGAAGGAAAGTAAGGAGCGGAAAGGAGAGGAAAGGAAAGGAAAGGAAAGGAAAGGAAGGAGAGGAAAGGAAAGGAAAGGACAGGAAAGGACAGGAAAAGAAAGGAAAGGAAAGGAAAGGAAGGAGAGGAAAGGAAAGTAAGGAGAGGACAGGACAGGAAAGGAAAGGAAAGGAAAGGAAAGGAAAGTAAGGAGAGGACAGGACAGGACAGGACAGGACAGGACAGGACAGGACAGGAAAGGAAAGGAAAGGAAAGGAAAGGAAAGGAAAGGAAAGGAAAAGAAAAGAAAAGAAAGGAAAGGAAAGGAAAGGAAAGGAAGGAGAGGACAGGAAAGGAAAAGAAAGGAAAGGAAAGGAAAGGACAGGAAAAGGAAAGGAAAGGAAAAAGAAATGACGGAAGGAAGGAAAGTAAGGAGCGGAAAGGAGAAGGAAAGGAAAGGAAAGGAAAAGGAAAGGAAAGGAAAGGAAAGGAAAGGAAGGAGAGGACAGGAAAGGAAAGGAAAAGGAAAGGAAAGGAAAGGAAAGGAAAGGACAGGAAAGGAAAGGAAGGAAGGAAGGAAGGAGAGGACAGGAAAGGAAAGAAAGGAAGGAAAGGAAAGGACAGGAAAGGAAAGGAAAGGAAAGGAAGGAAAGGAAGGAGAGGACAGGAAAAGGAAAGGAAAGGAAAGGAAAGGAAGGAAAGGAAAAGGAAGGAGACAGGAAAGGACAGGACAGGAAAGGAAAGGAAAGGAAAGGAAAGGAAACGAATAGAAAGGAAAGGAAAGGAAAAGAAGAGAGGAAAGGAAAGGAAAAGAAAGGAAAGGCAAGGAAAGGAAAGGAAAGGAAGGGAAAGGAAAGGAAAGGAAAGGAAAGGAAGGAGAGCAGAGGACAGGCAAGGAAAGGAAAGGAAAGGAAAGGAAGGGAAAGGAAAGACAGGAAAGGAAAGGAAGGAAAGGAAAGGGAACGGAAAGGAAAAGAAAGGAAAGGAAAGGAAAGGAAGGAAAGGAAAGGAAAGGAAAGGAGAGGAAAGGAAAGGAAAGGACAGGAAAGGAAAGGAAAGGAAAGGAAGAAGGAAAGGAAAGAAAGGAAACGGAAAGGAAAGAAAGGAAAGGAAAGGAAAGGAAGGAGAGGACAGGAAAGGAAAAGAAAGGCAAGGAAGAGAAAGGAAATGAAAGGAAAGGAAGGGAAAGGAAAGGAAAGGAAAAGGAAGGAGAGCAGAGGACAGGCAAGAAAGGAAAGGAAAGGAAAGGGGGAAGGGAAAGGAAGAGAGGAAATGAAAGGAAGGAAAGGAAAAGGAAAGGAAAGGAAAGGAAAGGAAGGAAAGGAAAGGAAAGGAAAGAAAGGAAAGGAAGGAAAGGAAAGGAAAGGAAAGGAAAGGAAAGGAAAGGAAAGGAAAGGAAAGGAAGAGAAAAGGAAAGGAAAGGAAAGGAAGGAGAGCAGAGGACAGGCAAGGAAAGGAAAGGAAAGGAAAGGAAAGGAAAGGAAAGGAAGGGAAGGGAAAGGAAAGAGAGGAAATGAAAGGAAGGAAAGGAAAGGAAGGAAAGGAAGGAAAGGAAAGGAGAGAGAGGAAAGGAGGAAAGGAAAGGAAAGGAAAAGGAAAGGAAAGGAGAGGAAGGGATGGGCGGAAAAGAAAGGAAAGGAAAGGAGAGGAAAGGAAGGAAAGGAAGGAAGAAAGGAAAGGAAAGAAGGAAAGGAAAGGAAAGGAAAGGAAAGGAAAGGAAAGGAAATGAAGGGATGGGAGGAAGGAATGAAGGGATGGGGAGGAAGGAAAGGAAAGGAACGAGAGGAAAGGAGATGATAGGAAAGGAATGGAATGGAAAGGAAGAAAGAAAAGGAAAGAAAAGAACGAGAGGAGAGGAAAGGAGAGGAAAGGAGAGCAGAGGAGAGGAAGGAAGGAAGGAGAGGAGAGGAGAGGAAAGGAGAGAAAGGAGAAGGGAGACCTCACAAGAGAAGCTGGAAGGGCAAAAGAGATGTAAGGAAAGGTAAGGAGAGGAGGGAAGATGACTCCGAATAAGAGGCAGGTGTTTTAAGTGTGAGCATCTCTGAAGTCCTGGTCATCATAGAAACTCCTGCTCTAATGTGCTGCTCCGTGTAGCCAGCAGGCCTTGTGGTGGTGGCTGCTCCTTGTAGCCAGCAGGCCTTGTCCTGGTGCTGCTCCTTGTAGCCAGCAGGCCTTGTCCTGGTGGCTGCTCCGTGTAGCCAGCAGGCCTTGTGGTGGTGGCTGCTCCTTGTAGCCAGCAGGCCTTGTCCTGGTGGCTGCTCCGTGTAGCCAGCAGGCCTTGTCCTGGTGGCTGCTCCTTGTAGCCAGCAGGCCTTGTCCTGGTGGCTGCTCCTTGTAGCCAGCAGGCCTTGTCCTGGTGGCTGCTCCTTGTAGCCAGCAGGCCTTGTGGTGGTGGCTGCTCCTTGTAGCCAGCAGGCCTTGTCCTGGTGGCTGCTCCTTGTAGCCAGCAGGCCTTGTCCTGGTGGCTGCTCCTTGTAGCCAACAGGCCTTGTCCTGGTGGCTGCTCCTTGTAGCCAGCAGGCCTTGTCGTGGTGGCTGCTCCTTGTAGCCAGCAGGCCTTGTCGTGGTGGCTGCTCCGTGTAGCCAGCAGGCCTTGTCGTGGTGGCTGCTCCTTGTAGCCAGCAGGCCTTGTCCTGGTGGCTGCTCCGTGTAGCCAGCAGGCCTTGTTGTGATGGCTGCTCCGTGTAGCCAGCAGGCCTTGTTGTGGTGGCTGCTCCTTGTAGCCAGCAGGCCTTGTCCTGGTGGCTGCTCCGTGTAGCCATCAGGCCTTGTCATGGTGGCTGCTCCTTGTAGCCAGCAGGCCTTGTCCTGGTGGCTGCTCCTTGTAGCCAACAGGCCTTGTCCTGGTGGCTGCTCCTTGTAGCCAGCAGGCCTTGTCGTGGTGGCTGCTCCTTGTAGCCAGCAGGCCTTGTCGTGGTGGCTGCTCCGTGTAGCCAGCAGGCCTTGTCCTGGTGGCTGCTCCGTGTAGCCAGCAGCCTTGTCCTGGTGGCTGCTCCGTGTAGCCAGCAGGCCTTGTCGTGGTGGCTGCTCCGTGTAGCCAGCAGGCCTTGTTGTGGTGGCTGCTCCTTGTAGCCAGCAGCCTTGTGGCGGTGGCTGCTCCATGTAGCCAGCAGGCCTTGTCCTGGTGGCTGCTCCTTGTAGCCAGCAGGCCTTGTCCTGGTGGCTGCTCCATGTAGCCAGCAGCCTTGTCCTGGTGGCTGCTCCGTGTAGCCAGCAGGCCTTGTCGTGGTGGCTGCTCCGTGTAGCCAGCAGGCCTTGTTGTGGTGGCTGCTCCTTGTAGCCAGCAGCCTTGTGGCGGTGGCTGCTCCATGTAGCCAGCAGGCCTTGTCCTGGTGGCTGCTGCATGTAGCCAGCAGGCCTTGTCCTGGTGGCTGCTCCTTGTAGCCAGCAGGCCTTGTCCTGGTGGCTGCTCCGTGTAGCCAGCAGGCCTTGTTGTGATGGCTGCTCCGTGTAGCCAGCAGCCTTGTGGCGGTGGCTGCTCCGTGTAGCCAGCAGCCTTGTCCTGGTGGCTGCTCTGTGTAGCCAGCAGCCTTGTCCTGGCAGCAGTGCTACACCTTATACATAAACATGGCTTACAGAGGAAAGGTGCTCTCTTCCTTTGTGTTGGAAATATACAGCTACATCGCCGATAGCTGTGTTACATGTAATACCATATCATACCCTTCATCATCACTATCACTTTAATCAAATTAAAAAGTATATGAGCAACTTCCATTATCGGTTTTATATATATATAAATATATATATATATATATATATATATATATACTAACCACCTACATATATATATATATATATAGATGTAGGTGGTTAGTCCAAGGTATTCTTTAGAAAGCTGAATGATTTTGATCCTCATTTTTTAATTCTGATAAAAAGTAGATTTCATTTTACTAAAAGGTTTAAATAGAAGATGGATTTTTCTGTCAATGATCATAAGGTCAGTTTTTTATGTTTTTTTTAGAGCTCTCCTTTCCCCCCCCCCCCTTTTTTTTTATTTTGCTGCCTGCCTGAGTATAATTTATTCATCAGAAAGCATCAGATAAGGGGGTGTGTGTCTGGCTGAGTGATAGTCATGAACTGCCATGAAATAATGAGACTAATTTATCCGGCTGATGACCGATAGCTCTAAACACCTTTTACTGAAGCAGAAAATGTGCAGCAAAACTGCTTCCACTTTCCCCTAGCCTGGGTGAGCAGCTGCAGTACAATACGTGGTACCCGAGGGGATGACACTACAATAACACTACACTAATGTTCCCTCTTTGTGAAACATTGTGTGGTGGATTTCACCTTGCCTTATATATATATATATATATATATATATATATATATATATATATATATATATATATATATATATATATATATATATATATATCTGTGCCACAAAAACTTCCTTTTTTCTAATAGTCTATCCAGAACACATAATGTTGATGTAATCTCAGCTGAATGAGCTTGTAAACAGTGCCTCGGACCACGAGTTTGGCTAAATACTTTGGCCTGTCATGCTACATACAAAACTAGAATTTTGGGTTTATATCGTTCATGAGAATATCAGATTAACCAGCTAATTAAATACAGATTGAACCTGCTTAGGGGCCCCGGGGCAAATATGTACTAAGGGCCCCTACTAACCCAGCTGACTGTCCACTCTCTGCATGGTGTGCATGCACGACGCGTGGATTTGGGCTACTCAGGACGCCCCTGTCATTTCATTTGGCATTGTGCTTAAAAGAAGCATATTTCAAAACACATATGCATTCATTGAGATGATCACAATTAATTGACACAAAGCAAACCTGGGGCCTTTGTGGCCCCCAGGGGTCTGGGGCAGTTGTTCACTGCTGATAGGCCCAATATAACCCTCTCCCTCTCTGTTTCTGACAGTGATGGAACTGAAGGAGGCCTAAGGAACCCCCTTCGACTCCACATCCCAGCGCGCGACATGAAAGGGGAAGCTCCGCTTGCCTTGAGAGCCAGAAGAGTTGGTTCCACTGGACCCGGTGCCATGAGTCTCAGTAGCATGTGTTCTGGAGTGTAAACAACGTCACCAGACAAGCTCTCCTCCTCTGTCCCTGCGTCTTTACTCTCGTCGCCCCTTAGGAAGAAAAGTCCCACTGCGCCCATTGCCTTGCAGTAAGTGGGTGTTTTACTGCTGTGAATGGCTTTTGACTGTTAACCACAAGACTGTTCTCTTACTGCCCTTGTCCCTGTAGAAACACAAATATTTTTTACAAGACATATTCATATGAAACTATCTCTGGGCGTACTTTTGGACACAGCTTTGGATAAGTATTTTTGAAATTGGATCTAATTACGCTAGTTGCATCAAATCCCATGCAAAGCCACCTTCTGGGATCATAAACCCTTGATTGTTTGCAACAATGGATCTTCTAGCTTTTTTTATGAGGCTGAAAACTTTGCTGAGTGCCGTGCTTTGTGTTGGCGTGGGCCTGGAGTTCTCGGGCAGACCCGGTCAATGGGCACGTTACCTCCGCTGGGACGCCAGCACTTGTGGTGACCTTAGCTTCCAGTTCAAGACGGACGCCTCAGAGGCGCTGCTGCTCTACTTCGATGACAGCGGATACTGTGACTTCCTGCAGCTGCTGGTGGTGGAGGGCCGGCTGCAGCTGCGGGTCAGCATTGACTGTGCCGAGACGGCCGTGGTCTCTGACACACGGGTGGACGACAACAGCTGGCACTTCGCTACGCTCAGCCGCTACAACCTGCGCACGGTGCTGGTTCTGGATGGCCAGGCAAAGGCAAATGAGGTACGACCCCAGCGGCAGTTCATGAAGATTGTCAGTGACTTGTTCCTGGGCGGAGTGCCCCAGGATATCCGCAATGGCGCGCTCACGTTGCCCACAGTGCACAACGTGCCACCCTTCAGGGGTATTATTGCTGACCTCAAATATGGCAACTCAGATCCACTTCTCCTGGACAGCCTATGGGTGCCTCTGGAGTCAGAGGGGAGATGCACGGTGAACCCATGTGAGAACGGCGGGACCTGCTTGGTAGTGGACGGAGAGCCAGTCTGTGACTGCTCCAAAACCGAATATAAGGGCCGCTTCTGCAATGAAGGTAACACTTTAAAACTCACCTAACCTGTGAAAAGTCATGTTGAATTCATTTCAGTTTACAGGAGGGTAGAAAACAAATTCGGTGCCTGTGTGTTGCGTATAGAAGCTGCTGATGTGGACTGTGTTTCATCCCTCAAGTCAAAGGCTAGTTTCAGCTGGTGCTCCAGGCAGGTTTCCTGGTCTCCACAGCATGCTTGCTTTGTGTGCCTGCTCAGCTCTCCCTCCAGCGGTTGATCTCCTCCCGGTGTGGGTGTGACTGTGCACATGTGTGTAACTCAGCTCCTTAAAATCACAAAGCTAATCTAAGCACAGGGAGCCAGCCAGTCGTGGGTTAATGGCGTCGGTGCTGCAGGCAGAGATAAGGATGCCTATAGAGTGAAGGCAGCCGCCTGAGCGCCTTTCTTCACCCAGTCACAACATGGCAGCTCTTCGCTTCGCATCCTTTTGAATTTGCCAGTTCTTTGATTCACTTACACTACAGCTTTGACCTGACCAAAATTAATTTCTATAAGAAAAAAGAAAGAAAGAAAGGTATTTAGTTATTTTTCTTCCCTTGGCGACAAAGAAGAAACACTTTTCCTGGCCAGCTCTGGTGTTCTTGTACTTAATAAATCTTAAATCAAAGCTTGTAAGAAGTAGTTGATGAGCATATGATCTGTACATGTATGAAGGTCTATTTCTCTGCTTTTGAACAGTTTCCTCTCCGTGATATTGTTTTGTATTAAACCTCATCATAAGATAGTCACAGAGGGGTTTAGGTCCCATATAATTCTGCAAACCAAGGATGCGTTCTCTGCCCGGCTCTCATTCTGTCATCAGAGAGTCAAGCTCAACTTTCAACATGGTTCTGTCGGTGAACTGAATTTACATCAGACTTCTTTTACTGGGAATATTTATCAACAGACTTCTTTCACTAGGAATATTTATCATCAGACTTATTTTACAGGGAATATTTATCATCAGACTTCTATGTACTGGGAATATTTATCATCAGACTTCTATGTACTGGGAATATTTATCATCAGACTTCTTTTACTAGGAATATTTATCATCAGACTTATTTTACAGGGAATATTTATCATCAGACTTCTATGTACTGGGAATATTTATCATCAGACTTCTTTTACTGGGATTCTTTATCATCAGACTTCTTTTACTGGGAATATTTATCATCAGACTTCTTTCACTAGGAATATTTATCATCAGACTTATTTTACAGGGAATATTTATCATCAGAGTTCTTTTACTGGGAATATTTATCATCAGACTTCTTTTACTGGGAATATTTATCATCAGAGTTCTTTTACTGGGAATATTTATCATCAGACTTCTTTCACTAGGAATATTTATCATCAGACTTCTTTTACTGGGAATATTTATCATCAGACTTCTTTTACTGGGAATATTTATCACCAGACTTCTTTTACTGGGAATCTTTATCATCAGACTTCTTTTACTGGGAATATTTATCGCGTCCTTTCCTCCTGTCTGCATTTGCATGTTCTCTCTTTAGCCATTAATAAATGTAAATTTTAAAACCAATTTGGATGATGCCAAATCCCCGGCACACAGACAAAGGGCAGAGAATGTGGGATGTAGAGATTAGGTTTTTATCTCTTCTAGCAGGGTGTAGTAAAGGGGAGGGGCTCCTCCTCCCCCTCTGGAGCCGGCTGGGGGCTGAACCACCTTTCATTCTGTCCATTGACTGAAGGGGGGCCATTCTGTTGACACACTAGAGCTTTATGGCTGTGGACCACTTCCTATGTTCAAACTGTCTTCCAGCAAAGACACAAGGACTACTAGAATATCATACAGTCTTATTAGATCATATTGAATAATATAATATAGTAATATTAAAAATACTATAATATGATGTAATATAACATAGTCATATTAAATAATATGAGATAATATAATATAGTAATATAAATTCAATATAATATAATCTAATGTAATGTAATGTAATATAACATAGCCATATTAAATAATATGATATAATATAATATAGTAATATTGAATGATATAATATAGTAATATAAAACATATAATATAATATAATGTAATGTAATATAACATAACCATATTAAATAATATAATATAATATTGAATAATGTAATATAATACATAATATAATGTAATATATCATGATAATATTAAATAATATAATATGATATAATATAATATAATAATATTGAATAATGTAATATAATACATAATATAATGTAATATATCATGATAATATTAAATAATATAATATAATATAATGTAATATGGTAATATTAAACAATATTATCAATATTATTAATATCAATATTACTAATAATATTAAATAATAATATATCATATCATACCATATAGTAATACTATAGTAATAATAATATGAATGAAAATACAGATTGCAGTGTCAGTTAAACAGACAATATTAAACAAGAGAAGAATTACTTTCTCAAAGGTTTTGATGAGCTTGTGGGTGTGTGTGTGTGTGTGTGTTTGTGGGGTGTGTGTGGGTGTGTGTGTGTGTGTGGGGTGTGTGTGGGGGGGGCGGTGTCCCTCTACTCTTTGCTGCATCATATGTTTTAATGTATGTCTTATGTAGCTGTATGTAGTTTTTAATACAACCCTCCCACGTATGCCAGGTCTGCAGCATCCCAGCTCATACAGTCCCTGATGCTCGCCTCCTTGTCCTGCATCATTCTAATCTGCGCTCCCCAGGCCCCTTTCTTCCCCCTAACGATGCCACAGGACCCCCACCTCCCTCTAGCTGCGGCCCTGTGACACGCCACCAAGTGTGGCAGTGAGGCGAGGGCAAAGGCCTGTGCAGGCCAAGGGGCTACTTCCCCCATGATTTATGGAGTTCTCCATGCAGCTCGCCCTCCCTGCTATAGATTGTCTTGTGGTCTATATGCTAGTTTGCAGGCAAGGGATAGAGGAGAGGTGTAAATCAGCTTAAACCTGCATGCGGGGAGTTGGAAAGGATAAGCTAGCATGTTGACACTGGGCAGTTTCTATGGGGATGTGGTTATTTGCGTACCCGGGCTCTAAATAGCATAGTCGAGTGGTAAAGGAGACAAAAACCTAAACCTAGAAATGCTGAACAATTTACATGTGTCATGGAGGCACTGACACAGTTCTTGTATGACAGAGAGTTTATTGGAATGAAAGATGAAAAACATACATGACCTGACACAGAATGTCTTCATAGCAGATGCAGACATTATTTATTTATTTTAATATTCTCCAATAAATTGATCCTAGCTGTATTGACTAACACTATTGTATTGACACGCTCAGCTAGCAATGCCCTGCTTCAAATAGCACAACCATCCAGACGATGGTGCGAGTGCTGTCTCACAACACTGAGCAGTGCGCCATGATGAAGCACATGAGCTACGCACACATGTGAACAATGATGAAGCGCATGAGCTACATACACATGTGAACAATGATGAAGCACATGAGCTATGTACACATGTGAACCATGATGAAGCACATGAGCTACATACACATGTGAACCATGATGAAGCACATGAGCTCCGTACACATGTGAACCATGATGAAGCACATGAGCTCCGTACACATGTGAACCATGATGAAGCACATGAGCTATGTACACATGTGAAACATGATGAAGCACATGAGCTACGTACACATGTGAACCATGATGAAGCACATGAGCTATGTACACATGTGAACCATGATGAAGCGCATGAGCTACATACACATGTGAACCATGATGAAGCAAATGAGCTATGTACACATGTGAACCATGATGAAGCACATGAGCTCCGTACACATGTGAACCATGATGAAGCAAATGAGCTATGTACACATGTGAACCATGATGAAGCACATGAGCTACATACACATGTGAACCATGATGAAGCACATGAGCTACATACACATGTGAACCATGATGAAGCACATGAGCTATGTACACATGTGAAACATGATGAAGCACATGAGCTACGCACACATGTGAAACATGATGAAGCACATGAGCTAAGTACACATGTGAAACATGATGAAGCACATGAGCTACGTACACATGTGAAACATGATGAAGCACATGAGCTACGTACACATGTGAACCATGATGAAGCACATGAGCTATGGACACATGTGAAACATGATGAAGCACATGAGCTACGTACACATGTGAACCATGATGAAGCACATGAGCTATGTACACATGTGAAACATGATGAAGCACATGAGCTATGTACACATGTGAACCATGATGAAGCACATGAGCTATGTACACATGTGAACAATGATGAAGCACATGAGCTACGTACACATGTGAAACATGATGAAGCACATGAGCTACGTACACATGTGAAACATGATGAAGCACATGAGCTATGTACACATGTGAACCATGATGAAGCACATGAGCTACGTACACATGTGAACCATGATGAAGCACATGAGCTATGGACACATGTGAAACATGATGAAGCACATGAGCTCCGTACACACGTGAACCATGATGAAGCACATGAGCTACGTACACACGTGAACCATGATGAAGCACATGAGCTACGCACACATGTGAACCATGATGAAGCACATGAGCTACGTACACACGTGAACCATGATGAAGCACATGAGCTACGTACACACGTGAACCATGATGAAGCACATGAGCTACGCACACATGTGAACCATGATGAAGCACATGAGCTACGTACACACGTGAACCATGATGAAGCACATGAGCTACGTAAACATGTGAAGCATGATGAAGCACAGGAGCTACGTAAACATGTGAAGCATGACGAAGCACATGAGCTACGTACACATGTGAACCATGATGAAGCACATGAGCTACATACACAAGTGAACCATGATGAAGCACATGAGCTACGTACAGATGTGAACGATGATGAAGCACATGAGCTACGTGCAGATGCAATCCATGGTGAAGCACATGAGCTATGGACACATGTGAACCATGATGAAGCACAGGAGCTACGTAGAGATGTGAACCATGATGAAGCACATGAGCTACATAGAGATATGAAACATGATGAAGCACATGAGCTACGTACACATGTGAACCATGATGAATCACATGACCTATGCAAACATGTGAACCATGATGAAGCATATGAGCTATGCACACATGTGAACCATAATGAAGCACATGAGCTCCGTACAAATGTGAACCATGATGAAGCACATGAGCTACGTACACATGTGAACCATGGTGAAGCACATGAGCTACATAGAGATATGAAACATGATGAAGCACATGAGCTACGTACAGATGTGAACGATGATGAAGGACATGAGCTACGTAGAGATATGAACAATGATGAAGCACATGAGCTCTGTACACATGTGAACCATGATGAAGCATATGAGCTATGTACACATGTGAACCATGATGAAGCACATGAGTTATGCACACATGTGAACCATGGTGAATCACATGAGCTATGTACACATGTGAACCATGATGAAGCACATGAGTTATGCACACATATGAACCATGGTGAATCACATGAGCTATGTACACATGTGAACCATGATGAAGCACAGGAGCTACGTACACATGTGAAGCATGATGAAGCACAGGAGCTACGTAAACATGTGAAGCATGATGAAGCACAGGAGCTACGTAAACATGTGAAGCATGATGAAGCACATGAGCTAAGTACACATGTGAACCACGATGAAGCACATGAGCTACGTAGAGATGTGAACCATGATGAAGCACATGAGCTATGTAGAGATGTGAACCATGATGAAGCACATGAGCTACGTAGAGATGTGAACCATGATGAAGCCCATGAGCTACGTAGAGATGTGAACCATGATGAAGCACATGAGCTACATAGAGATATGAAACATGATGAAGCACATGAGCTACGTACACATGTGAAGCATGATGAAGCACAGGAGCTATGTAAACATGTGAAGCATGATGAAGCACATGAGCTATGTACACATGTGAATCATGATGAAGGACATGAGCTACGTACACATGTGAACCATGATGAAGCACATGAGCTACGTACACATGTGAACCATGGTGAAGCACATGAGCTACATAGAGATATGAAACATGACGAAGCACATGAGCTACATAGAGATATGAAACATGACGAAGCACATGAGCTACATAGAGAAAAGAAACATGACGAAGCACATGAGCTACGTACACATGTGAACCATGATGAAGCACATGAGCTACGTACACATGTGAACCATGATGAAGCACATGAGCTACGTACACATGTGAACCATGATGAAGCACATGAGCTACGTACACATGCGAACCATGGTGAAGCACATTAGTCCGTACACATGTGAACCATGACGAAGCACATGAGCTATGTACACATGTGAACCACGATGAAGCACATGAGCTACGTACACAAGTGAACCATGATGAAGCACATGAGCTACATAGAGATATGAAACATGATGAAGCACATGAGCTACATAGAGATATGAAACATGATGAAGCACATGAGCTACGTAGAGATATGAAACATGATGAAGCACATGAGCTACGTACAGATGTGAACGATGATGAAGCGCAGGAGCTACGTGCAGATGCTAACCATGATGAAGCACATGAGCTCCGTACAGATGCTAGCCATGGTGAAGCACATGAGATATGTACAGATGCTAGCCATGATGAAGCACATGAGCTACGAACACATGTGAAACATGCTGAAGCACATGAGCTATGCACACATGTGAACCATGAAGAAGCACATGAGCACCGTACAGATGCCAACCATGGTGAAGCCCATGAGCTACGAACACATGTGAAACATGCTGAAGCACATGAGCTATGCACACATGTGAACCATGATGAAGCACATGAGCCATGTACACACGTGAACCATGATGAAGCACATGAGCTCCCTACACATGTGAACCATGATGAAGCACATGAGCCATGTACACATGTGAACCATGATGAAGCACATGAGCTCCGTACTCATGTGAACCATGATGAAGCACATGAGCCATGTACACATGTGAACCATGATGAAGCACATGAGCCATGTACACATGTGAACCATGATGAAGCACATGAGCTCCGTACGAGTGTGAACCATGATGAAGCACATGAGCCATGTACACATGTGAACCATGATGAAGCACATGAGCCATGTACACATGTGAACCATGATGAAGCACATGAGCTCCGTACGAGTGTGAACCATGATGAAGCACAAGAGGTACGTACACATGTGAACCATGATGAAGCACATGAGCTACGTACACATGTGAACCATGATGAAGCACATGAGCTCCATACACGTGTGAACCATGATGAAGCACATGAGCTACGTACACATGTGAACCATGATGAAGCACATGAGCTACGTACACACGTGAACCATGATGAAGCATATGAGCTCCGTACACGTTTGAACCATGGTGAAGCACATGAGCTACGCACACATGTGAACCATGATGAAGCATATGAGCTACGTACACACGTGAACCATGATGAAGCACATGAGCTACGTACAGATGCTAGGCATGGTGAAGCACATGAGCTACGTACACACGTGAACCATGATGAAGCACATGAGCTACGTACACACGTGAACAATGATGAAGCACATGAGCTACGTACACACGTGAACCATGATGAAGCACATGAGCCATGTACACATGTGAACCATGATAAAGCACATGAGCTACGTACAGATGCTAGGCATGGTGAAGCACATGAGCTACGTACCCACGTGAACAATGATGAAGCATATGAGCTACGTACACACGTGAACCATGATGAAGCACATGAACTACGTACAGATGCTAGGCATGGTGAAGCACATGAGCTATGTACACATGTGAACCATGGAGAAGCACATGAGCTACGCACACATGTAAACCATGATGAAGCACATGAGCTACGTACACACGTGAACAATGATGAAGCACATGAGCTACGTACACATGTGAACCATGATGAAGCACATGAGCTACATACACACGTGAACCATGATGAAGCACATGAGCTCCGTACAGATGCTAGGCATGGTGAAGCACATGAGCTACGTACACACGTGAACCATGATGAAGCACATGAGCTATGTACACATGTGTACCATGATGAAACACATGAGCTACGTACACATGTGAACCATGATGAAGCACATGAGCTCCGTACAGATGCTAGCCATGGTGAAGCACATGAGCTACGAACACATGTGAACCATGATGAAGCACATGAGCTACGTACACACGTGAACCATGATGAAGCACATGAGCTATGTACACATGTGAACCATAATGAAGCACATGAGCTATGGACAGATGCTAGCCATGGTGAAGCACATGAGCTCCGTACAGATGCTAGCCATGGTGAAGCACATGAGCTACGAACACATGTGAACCATGATGAAGCACATGAGCTATGGACACATGTGAAGCATGATGAAGAACATGAGCTATGGACACATTTGAACCATAATGAAGCACATGAGCTATGCACACATGTGAACCATGATGAAGCACATGAGCTATGGACACATTTGAACCATAATGAAGCACATGAGCTATGCACACATGTTAACCATGATGAAACACATGAGCTACGAACACATGTGAACCATGATGAAGCACATGAGCTAAGTACACATGTGAACCATGATGAAGCACATGAGCTCCGTACACATGTGAACCATGATGAAGCACAAGAGGTACGAACACATGTGAACCATGATGAAGCACATGAGCTAAGTACACATGTGAACCATGATGAAGCACATGAGCTATGTAAACACGTGAACCATGATGAAGCACATGAGCTACGTACACATGTGAACCATGATGAAGCATATGAGCTATGCACACATGTGAACCATGATGAAGCACATGAGCTACGTACACACGTGAACCATGATGAAGCACATGAGCTACGTACAGATGCTAGGCATGGTGAAGCACATGAGCTACGAACACATGTGAACCATGATGAAGCACATGAGCTAAGTACACATGTGAACCATGATGAAGCACATGAGCTCCGTACACATGTGAACCATGATGAAGCACAAGAGGTACGAACACATGTGAACCATGATGAAGCACATGAGCTACGTACACATGTGAACCATGATGAAGCATATGAGCTATGTAAACACGTGAACCATGATGAAGCACATGAGCTACGTACACATGTGAACCATGATGAAGCATATGAGCTATGCACACATGTGAACCATGATGAAGCACATGAGCTACGTACACACGTGAACCATGATGAAGCACATGAGCTCCGTACAGATGCTAGGCATGGTGAAGCACATGAGCTACGTACACATGTGAACCATGATGAAGCACATGAGCTATGTACACATGTGAACCATGAAGAAGCACATGAGCTCCGTACAGATATAAACCATGGTGAAGCACATGGGCTACGAACACATGTGAACCATAATGAAGCACATGAGCTATGGACAGATGCTAGCCATGGTGAAGCACATGAGCTCCGTACAGATGCTAGCCATGATGAAGCACATGAGCTACGAACACATGTGAACCATGATGAAGCACATGAGCTATGGACACATTTGAACCATGATGAAGCACAAGAGCTACGAACACATGTGAACCATGATGAAGCACATGAGCTCTGTACAGATGCTAATCATGATGAAGCAGATGAGCTACGTACAGATGCTAATCATGATGAAGCACATGAGCTCCCTGCAGATGTTAACCATGATGAAGAACATGAGCTCCCTGCAGATGTTAACCATGATGAAGCACATGAGCTACATACACATATGAAAAGTGATGAAGCACATGAGCTACGCACACATGTGAACCATGATGAAGCACATGAGCTACGCACACATGTGAACCATGAAGAAGCACATGAGCTACATACATCTGTGTATCATGATGAAGCACATGAGCTCTGTACATATGTGAACCATGATGAAGCACATGAGCTACGCACACATGTGAACCATGAAGAAGCACATGAGCTACGTAGAGATATGAACCATGATGAAGCACATGAGCTACGTACACATGTGTACCATGATGAAGCACATGAGCTACGAACACATGTGTATCATGATGAAGCACATGAGCTCTGTACACATGTGTACCATGATGAAGCACATGAGCTCTGTACATATGTGTACCATGATGAAGCACATGAGCTCTGTACATATGTGTATCATGATGACGCACATGAGCTACGAACACACGTGTACCATGATGAAGCACATGAGCTCTGTACATATGTGTATCATGATGAAGCACATGAGCTCTGTACACATGTGTACCATGATGAAGCACATGAGCTCTGTACACATGTGTACCATGATGAAGCACATGAGCTACGAACACATGTGTACCATGATGAAGCACATGAGCTACGTACACATGTGTACCATGATGAAGCACATGAGCTACGTACACATGTGTACCATGATGAAGCACATGAGCTCTGTACATATGTGTATCATGATGACGCACATGAGCTCTGTACATATGTGTATCATGATGACGCACATGAGCTACGAACACACGTGTACCATGATGACGCACATGAGCTACGAACACACGTGTACCATGATGACGCACATGAGCTACATACACATATGAAAAGTGATGAAGCACATGAGCTACGCACACATGTGTATCATGATGACGCACATGAGCTCTGTACATATGTGTATCATGATGAAGCACATGAGCTCTGTACATATGTGTATCATGATGAAGCACATGAGCTCTGTACATATGTGTACCATGATGAAGCACATGAGCTCTGTACATATGTGTATCATGATGACGCACATGAGCTACGAACACACGTGTACCATGATGACGCACATGAGCTACGAACACACGTGTACCATGATGAAGCACATGAGCTACATACACATGTGTACCATGATGAAGCACATGAGCTACGTACAGATGTGAAGCATGATGAAGCACATGAGCTACATACACATGTGTACCATGATGAAGCACATGAGCTACGCACAGATGTGAAGCATGATGAAGCACATGAGCTCCGTACAGATGTGAAGCATGATGAAGCACATGAGCTCCGTACAGATGTGAAGCATGATGAAGCACATGAGCTCCGTACAGATGTGAAGCATGATGAAGCACATGAGCTCCGTACACGTGTACCATGATGAAGCACATGAGCTACGCACAGATGTGAAGCATGATGAAGCACATGAGCTCCGTACAGATGTGAAGCATGATGAAGCACATGAGCTCCGTACAGATGTGAACTGTCCTTCCATGTGCCAGGCAGTATAGGCCTTGCATGGTGGCGGCTGGGACACGTGGCAGTTAAAAGCTGGTCTTGGCGAGGCTAACTTGCTTCTTAGCCAGTTAATCAACATCTTATTAAGACCAGGGCAAACAAGATTGTGAACTCTTGCTCTCTTTAATCAATGATTAATCAATTAATTAAGTCAGGCAGAGAAAAAAAATGGCCACTCTGCTGTTTGATAAGTAGAATTGATGACCTAATGGAGACCCACGGATAAGTGTACAAACTAAGCTGCCTCAGGCAGGAATAGTGAAGAAAGGGGAACCGGGCCCAGTACATGTGAGACTTGGCAGGCCACAGCGTAGGATTGACATCCCGTCCATACTTACTGAACCATTCAGGGACCCCTCGTGCTCTGTGGATGGGGGCATTGTCCTTTTGGAAGTGACCATCCCGTTAGGGAGGAGATGTCCCCTCATAGCATACTAAAGGTGATCACTCAGAATAACTGCATTGATCTGCAATGGCCCTTCCCTCTGAGGGGACAAGTGGACCCAAACCAGGCCGGGGAAATGCCCCCCGCCTAGTGTAACCCCCCCCCCCGAACCCCCTCCCCTTAGGGTCCAGCATTCAGCTTCTACCTGTCATCTGGATATGTGTGTCTACATGCGACCGTCAGAGGGTCAGGCTATGACTGCTGCTGTGTGCAAGACTCACTGTTGTAGGAGACAGAGCCCAGCCAAACAGATCATCAGTACACATTTGAAATTATCATGTCAAAAAACAAACAAAAAACACATTTCTGAACACAAGACATGGTTTTAAATCATTTAAAAAAACATGTCACACACTTCATCTTACTTAGCTTTTAGCTTGTCAGTATTTGTGAAGCTACTTCAAAAGTACAACAAGTACAATACAGTACAATACAACACAATACAGTACAATACAACCCAATACAGTACAATACAACACAATGCAGTACAATACAACACAATGCAGTACAATACAATACAACACAAAACAACACAACACAATACAATACAACACAATAAAGTACAATACAACACAATACAGTACAATACAACACAATACAACACAAAACAACACAATACAGTACAATACAACACAATACAGTACAATACAACACAATACAGTACAATACAACACAATGCAGTACAATACAACACAATGCAGTACAATACAATACAACACAAAACAACACAACACAATACAATACAACACAATAAAGTACAATACAACACAATACAGTACAATACAACACAATACAACACAAAACAACACAATACAGTACAATACAACACAATACAGTACAATACAACACAACACAAAACAACACAACACAACACAATACAGTACAACACAATACAATCCAACACAAAACAACACAACTCAACACAATACAATACAATACAATACAGTACAGTACAATACAGTACAATACAATACAATACAATACAACACAACACAACACAACACAAAACAAAACAACACAACACAACACAATACAATACAATACAGTACAATACAATACAATACAACACAAAACAACACAACACAATACAACAAAAACAACACAACACAACACAACACAATACAATACAGTACAGTACAGTACAGTACAATACAACACAACACAACACAACACAACACAGGTGATGTGTTTTTGAACAGGTGATATGGTTATGAACAGGTGACATGGGTATGAACAGGTGATGCGGATATGAACAGGTGACGTGGTTGTGAACAGGTGATGTGGGTATGAACAGGTGGTGTGGTTATGAACAGGTGACATTGGTATGAACAGGTGATGTGGGTATGAACAGGTGACGTGGTTGTGAACAGGTGGTGTGGGTATGAACAGGTGGTGTGGGTATGAACAGGTGATGTGGGTATGAACAGGTGATGTGGGTATGAACAGGTGGTGTGGGTATGAACAGGTGGTGTGGTTATGAACAGGTGACATGGGTATGAACAGGTGATGTGGGTATGAACAGGTGATGTGGTTGTGAACAGGTGATGTGGGTATGAACAGGTGATGTGGGTATGAACAGGTGACGTGTTTTTGAACAGGTGATGTGGTTGTGAACAGGTGGTGTGGGTATGAACAGGTGGTGTGGGTATGAACAGGTGATGTGGGTATGAACAGGTGACGTGTTTTTGAACAGGTGACATGGGTATGAACAGGTGTTGTGGGTATGAACAGGTGACGTGGTTATGAACAGGTGATGTGGGTATAAATAGGTGATGTGGTTGTGAACAGGTGATGTGGGTATGAACAGGTGATGTGGGTATGAACAGGTGACATGGTTGTGAACAGGTAACGTGGGTATGAACAGGTGATTTGGGTATGAACAGCTGATGTGGCTGTGAACAGGTGATGTGGTTATGAACAGGTGATATAGGTATGAACAGGTGGTGTGGTTATGAAGAGGTGATGTGGGTATGAACAGGTGATGTGGGTATGAACAGTTGATGTGGTTGTGAACAGGTGATGTGGGTATGGACAGGTGATGTGGTTATGAAGAGGTGATATGGGTATGAACAGGTGATGTGGGTATGAACAGTTGATGTGGTTGTGAACAGGTGATGTGGGTATGGACAGGTGATGTGGTTATGAAGAGGTGATGTGGGTATGAACAGGTGATGTGGGTATGAACAGTTGATGTGGTTGTGAACAGGTGATGTGGGTATGGACAGGTGATGTGGTTATGAAGAGGTGATATGGGTATGAACAGGTGATGTGGGTATGAACAGTTGATGTGGTTGTGAACAGGTGATGTGGGTATGGACAGGTGATGTGGTTATGAAGAGGTGATATGGGTATGAACAGGTGATGCGGGTATAAACAGGTGATATGGTTATGAACAGGTGATGTGGGTATGGACAGGTGACGTGGTTATGAAGAGGTGATATGGGTATGAACAGGTGATATAGGTATGAACAGGTGACGTGTTTTTGAACAGGTGACATGGGTATGAACAGGTGTTGTGGGTATGAACAGGTGACGTGGTTATGAACAGGTGATGTGGGTATAAATAGGTGATGTGGTTGTGAACAGGTGATGTGGGTATGAACAGGTGATGTGGGTATGAACAGGTGACATGGTTGTGAACAGGTAACGTGGGTATGAACAGGTGATTTGGGTATGAACAGCTGATGTGGCTGTGAACAGGTGATGTGGTTATGAACAGGTGATATAGGTATGAACAGGTGGTGTGGTTGTGAACAGGTGATGTGGGTATGAACAGGTGATGTGGGTATGAACAGTTGATGTGGTTGTGAACAGGTGGTGTGGTTATGAACAGGTGATGTGGGTATGAACAGGTGATGTGGGTATGAACAGTTGATGTGGTTGTGAACAGGTGATGTGGGTATGGACAGGTGATGTGGTTATGAAGAGGTGATATGGGTATGAACAGGTGATGTGGGTATAAACAGGTGATATGGTTATGAACAGGTGATGTGGGTATGAACAGTTGATGTGGTTGTGAACAGGTGATGTGGGTATGGACAGGTGACGTGGTTGTGAACAGGTGATGTGGGTATGAATAGGTGACGTGGTTGTGAACAGGTGATGTGGGTATGAACAGGGGGTTATGGGTATGACCAGGTGACGTGGTTGTGAACAGGTGATGTGGGTATGAACCGGTGATGTGGGTATGAACAGGTGACGTGGTTGTGAACAGGTGACGTGGTTGTGAACAGGTGACGTGGTTAGGATTCTGCTTCTTGTGTGAGTATTAGCTCAGTAGGTCAGCAAAGCGAGGCTAGCTAGCTAGGTTTGTGCAGACAGTCTGCCAGCAGCTGCAGGCAGCCAGAGCCAGCAGCAGAGTGACAGCTCTCCCCGCGTGGCCACGTGGCTCTGCTGGCCTCGGCTGGCTGTGGCCGTGACCGTCCCTATGCTCACATCATGACATAACAGTCCAGCGCTGTGGACTACGGGCGGGGACACATCCGTCTGCTTGAAGACAGCAGTTGTGCGAATAACAAATATATCAATAATTACTAAAATATTCAATGCCACTAACACTCAAGCTGTCATCCCGTGGAAATATAAATGTGTTTTTATGTTACTGAAAGAAACTTTACAAGTAAGCCAAGAACAACGGAAGAAGTCAGAATTTAAAACGCCTCATTCATTTCCTACACTCTTACTTTATGTACCCCACCGTGAATGATCCTCTGAAGTAGAAGTCCAGTGGAGATCCCCGCTTCTTGCCTCACACCCCCGCTTCCTGCCTCACATCCCCACTTCCTGCCCCACATCTCCACATCCTGCCTCACATTCCCACTTCCTGCCTCACACCCCCACGTCCTACCTCGCATCCCCACTACCTGCCTCACAGCCACGTTAAAAGGGAGAGTAATACTTGTGTTTATATCATGTTTATAATACTGGTGTTATATCATGTTTTTAATACTGGTGTTCATTCATTCATTCATTCATTCACTCACTCACTCATCTTCAGCCGCTTCTCCGGGGTCGGGTCATGGTGGCAGCAAGCTAAGTAGGGCACTCCAGACGTCCCTCTCCCCAGCAACGCCCTCCAGCTCCTCCTGGGGGATCCCAAGGCGTTCCAAGGCCAGCTTGGACATGTAGTCCCTCCAGGAAATTTTGGGTCTACCCTGGGGTGTCCCCCCAGTTTGCCGTGCTCGGTAAATCTCCAAAGAAAGGCGCACAGGAGGCATCCTAATCAGATTCTCGAACCACCTCAACTGACTCCTTTCGACGCGAAGGAGCAGCGGCTCTACTCCGAGTTCCTCACCCTATCTCTAAGGCTGAGCCCAGACACCCTACGGAGGAAACTCATTTCAGCCGCTTGTATCCACGACCTCACCCTTTCGGTCACTACCCAAAGCTCATGACCATAGGTGAGGGTTGGAACGAAGATTGACTGGTAAATCATGAGCTTTGCCTTCCGGGTCAGCTCCCTCCTCACCACAATGGTCCGGTACAACATCCGCATTACTGCTGATGCTGCACCAATCCCCCTGTCAATCTCCCGCTCCATCTTACCCTCACTTGTGAAAAAGACCCCGAGATACTTGAACTCCTTCACTTGAGGCAACAACTCAACCCCAACCCAGAAGGAGCAATCCACCATTTTCTGGTAGAGAACCATGGCCTCAGACTTGGAGGTGCTGACTCTCATCCCGGCCATTTCACACTCGGCTGCAAACCGCTCCACTGCGCCCTGGAGGTCGCGTTCTGATGAAGCCAATAAAACCACATCATCTGCGAAGAGCAGAGATGAAATTCTGAGGTTCCCAAAATGGACACACTCTTCACCCTGTCTGCGCTTTGAGATCCTGTCCATGGATATCACAAACAGAATCGGACACAGTGGACAACCTTGGTGGACTCCGACACCCACTGAAAAACGTGTTTGACTTTGTGCCGAAAATGCGGACACAGCTGTCACTTTGGTTATACAAGGACCGGATGACTTGTAGCAACTGCCTCAGTACCCCATACTCTGCAGGAGTATGGGGTACTGCCCCCGGGTATATGTAAGCCTTCTCCAAGTCCACAAAACACGTGTAGACAGGCTGGTCAAACTCTCATGCCCCCCTCAGCACTTCCGCAAGGGTAAAGAGTTGGTCCGTTGTTCCACGGCCAAGACAGAATGGGTCGGAGCCTAATTTCCAGTAGCATAGAGTAGACTTTCCCAGGGAGGCTGAGCAATATGATGCGCCGATAATTGGAGCACCGCCCCAGTCTGCCACTCCACAGGTACTGTCCCTGACCTCCACGCAACACTGAAGAGGCGTGTCAACCAAGACAGACGAACAATGTCCAGAGCCTTCAGCATCTCAGGGCGATTCTCAACCACATTCGGCGCCTTGCCACCAAGGAGCTTTTTAACTACCTCAGACACCTTTGCCAGGGATATGGGTGGGGCTTCCCCTGAGTCTTCAGACTCTACCTCTTCCACTGAGGACATGTTAGCCGGGTTCAGGAGCTCTTCAAAGTGTTCGTTCAACCGCTCGACAACATCCCCAGTCTGGGTAACAGTTCCCGTCTCCGGCTGAACGCAGCCTGAGTCAAGTCCTGCTTTCCCTTCCTGAGTCGCCGGGTGGTTTGTCAAAACGTGCTTGAGGCCAACCGAACGTCCTCCTCCATAGCCTCGCTGAACTCCTCCCACACCCGAGTTTTTGCTTCAGCGACCGCCGAAGCGGCCGGCCTTCTGGTGTCCCGGTACCTGTCTGCTGCTTCAGGAGACCCCTGGGCAAACCAAGTCCGAATGACATCCTTCTTCATTCTGACGGCTTCCCTCACCGCCGGTGTCCACCAGTGGGTTCTTAGGTTGTTGCCTCGACAGGCACCAATGACCTTATGACTACAGCCCCTGTCTGCTCATCTACAATAGAGGCTTTCAACATGGCTATATTATGTTTATATCTTATTTATAACACTGGTGTTAAATAATGTTAAAATACTGGTGTTAAATAGTGTTTATAATACTGGTGTTATAACAAGTTTATAATGCTGGTGTCAGATCATGTTTATAATACTGGTGTTATATGTTTATAATACTGGTGTTATATCATGTTTATAATAATGGTGTTATATCATGTTTATAATTCTAGTGTTTATATAATATTACAATACTGGTGTCATATATTTATAATACTGGTATATACTGGTATTTATATCATGTTAAAATACTGGTGTTATATCATGTTTATAATACTGGTGTTATAACATGTTTATAATACTGGTGTTTATATAATGTTAAAAATACTGGTGTTAAATCATGTTTATAATACTGGTTGTCATGGAGCCTCCTCCCTCCATGTCTTATTTATGTTATTTGTGCCGAGAGGAGGGTGCATATTCATTCATGTATCTGGTAATGTTTGTGATATACTTGCTCTTAGTCTTCACTCATCCAGGTTCCTGCTATAGGGGACTTTAATTCTCTGACCTTTAAGACGTGTACGGCCCCTCTGAAATGGCTTTAGTACAAAGGAGCACCAATTGAGGGAATATTGATGCCACCTGTGTTCAATTGGTATTCATTACCGAGGGCCTCCCTGATTGGCCACAGACAGCAGGTGACGGGGTATAAAACGTGTGCGAAGACGGCAAACGGTGGTTCTGTTTTTCCCTCCCCGGGAAAATGGCGAGGTTCAGTGTTTTGTAGATCCGAAGGCATTTTCCACGATCTTTTTTTTCCTGCAGAAGATGGAGTGGTTGAGATGTTTATCTTTTTGTGGCCGATCTGATTTATTTTATTTTTTATTCTGAACATCAGCTGCCTGCTGGTCCATCCTTCCCATTTACACTACCGACCATCCTCAAAGTAGGACATTTGGTGGTGGCGGTGGGATGGTACGCTTTAGTCAAGTGGAAACCAGTGAAGGAAAGAGACCAGATGACGAGTGTGGGTTGTGGACCAGGCCGGGTCGCCAGACAAAACCCGATTCCACAGCAGAGCCAATAAAGTGACAGGGCTGAGGACAGCACCGAGTTTGAGCCTCCAGTTAAAGGGGATATGGGTTCCTATCAAGACCCACCTGACAGTTCCACACTCATGCCTGCAACCATTCAGCTAAAACAAAGGACCCAACACCAATCTTATCAACAGCCTCCTTTTCCCCAGCAGCCCATCTTACAGAATCAGCTGCTTGATGATCCTCCCATCCAAGTTCCAGCCTCCCGCGTTGCTGAACCGAGAATCCCTGATTTCAGAGAAGGTGAGGATGCTGAGAGCTTTGTGGGGTTTGGGAGGATAGCCAGAAACTGAGGGTGAAGGCAGGAAGAATGGGCTGCTCGGGTAGTCCCCTTATTGACCGGAAGGTCCCTTGACGCGTATGCTGGCATAGATGATCAGGCAGTGTCCTATGAAGCCATTAAAGCAGCCGTACTAAGCAAATACAATGTCACAGAAGAAACTTATCGGCAGGGATGCCACAGCACCATTATTCCAGTAGGGAAGACTGTCCGACAGAGCTACAACCGACTAAAGGGATTGTAAAAGCGGTGGATGCTTCCAGATAGCCGTACTAAGGACCAGATTAGAGAGCTCATTTTGGAGCAGTATCTGCGAGTACTTCAGCCAGATGTCCACACTTGGGTGAGAGAGCACAGTCCAAAGACTGGAGAAGAAACAGCTGGACTAGCAGAGCAGTATATGGTAGCACATCGGGAACCCCTAAAGAAAAAAGGTGTCTACAATGAAGCCTAGGTATGAGGGGTATAGACCACCAAATCCAATAGACGTTGGTAATACTGACAATGGGGTTGAGAAAAGGTCTACACAGCCACAGCCAAAGTGAAAATTTGTTTGTTGCTATTGTCAACAACCTGGCCACAAGGCTTCAATGTGCCCTTTACGAAAAACCAAAGCTGTTGATGTGTTCAGTGCCTAGACCAGAGCAGGAAATAGTACATGGTGAGCCTCTAATCAGACAGACATGTAACTGATGTATTTTTGGTAAAATCCTTAGCGGATACTGGTAGTACCCAAACTCATTAAAAGTAAATTTGGTCAGCAATACTCTACCCAGTTATGAAAAGGTTGTGAATATTACTTGTGTGCATGCCGATAGCCAGGGCCGCGTAAAAGCAGACTCGGGGACAGAAAATAGGTTTAGGCGTTTTTAATCAGGAGAGCAGATAACTTAGAAGCCAAACATGGAATTAAGGAACCGATGAGGTAAAGACAAGGGGTTTAACTTAAAGATGGTGAATGGTCCGATGAATGTGGTATGGGGACTTGAGAGGTGGATCGCATGAAGAGAGCATTACTCTCTGGCCCACCTTGTACACCGGAGCTACAGAGCTATGTCTATCCGCCTGTATCTTGAAGGCATCTAGTGAACGCAAGAGCTGGGTCCTGGCCCGAGACCAGGTTCTCTTGCAGCGGCGCACAAAGGCCTGAGCTGAGGGAACTGAAACCTCCTCTTGAGAGGTGAAAGGGGGGGGGGGTTGGTAGCTCAGACAACTGGAAGGGGGAGATGCCAGTAGCAGAGGTGGGCATACACCACCCAGGGAAGCGTCTTGCTCCAAGATGTAGGGTCCTGGGATGTCATGCACCTGAGAGAGAGTTACCTCCAGCTTCTGGTTTGCCTGCTCAGTCTGTCCATTTGTCTGGGGGTGGAAACCTGAAGACAAGCTAGGAGAGGCACCGATTAGTTTGCAGAAGGCCTTCCAGAAGTGAGCAGAGAACTGTGGTCCACGATCAGATACAATGTTGCAGGGGAGAGCATGCAGACGGAAAACAAAGTACCAGCAATTGAGCAGTTTGCTTGGCAGAGGGTAATTGAGGTAAGGGGATGAAATGAGCAGCGATCCACCACAGTCAAAATGCATGTGTTGCCATCCGACTTTGGGAGCCCCGTTACAAAATCTATGGCAATGTGTGACCAGGGGCCTTAGAAGACCTGTTACCTGACCTGTTCCTAGTGCAGACATCACAGGCTGCCACAAATGTCTGGGTATCCCTCTTCATGGACGGCCACCAAAAGCGCTGCTTGATCAAAGCCATGGTTCGGGTTGCCCCAGGATGGCAGGCGAAGTATCGCCTGTGGCCACAAAGAGGCAGTTAGCTGGATCATTACCTGGTCCGGGTTCCTGATCCCGAGCCCCCTGGACCAGGGCCTCAATTCTCAGCAGCGCTGCTCCCACCAGGCATCGAGGAGGGAGGATAGTCTCCGGGGGGTGTGGGTCCTGAGCTGAGGAATGTTGCCTTGAGAGGGCATCTGGTTTGGCATTTCTGGATCCAGGGCGATATGAGAGAGAAAAACTAAGACGTGAAAAAAGGGACAATCTGGCTTGTCGAGCATTTAGCCGCCCGGAGGTATTCCAGATTCTTGTGGTCTGTCCACACAAGAAAAGGAGGGTCAGCCCCCTCCAGCCAATGCCTCCACTCCTCCAGAGCTAGTTTGACTGCCAGCAGCTCCCGGTCACCTGTCATAATTCCTCTCTGCTGGAGAGAGACGGTGAAAGAAGAGCAAGGGTACAGTTTATTATCGATGGCTGATCTCTGACAGGATGGCCCCTACCCCTATCTCTGAGGCATCAACTTCAATGAAAAACTGGCGAGAAGGGTCAGGGATGGTGAGTATCAGGACGGAGGTGAATCTGTGCTTGAGATCAGCAAAGGCTCTCTGGTCCTTTATTCCAACGGAAAGAGTCTTAGTTGCAGTGAGCGGGCCAGCCACGGAACTGTAGTCCCTGATAAACTGCCTGTAAAAGTTCGCAAACCCCAGGAACTGCTGGAGTGCCCGCCTCGAGGGAGGGGTGGGCCAGTCAAGCACTGCCTTCAGTTTCAAGGGGTCCATCTTGATCTGGGAGGGGGAGATAAAGCCCAAAAAGGATACAGAGTCCTTGTGAAATTCACATTTTTCTGCTTTGAAAAAGTTTGTTCTGGAGAACCTGCCTGACATGGAGTCTGAAGAGCATAAGAAAAAATTAAAATATCAAAGATAAACAAAAACACCTAGTAGAACATCATTGAACAGGGCTTGGAAGACAGCTGGAGCATTGGTCAAACCGAATGGGACCACAAGATACTCATAGTGGCCTGTAGGGGTGTTGAAGGTGGTTTTCCATTAATCCCCCTCCCTGATCCTCACAAGATGGTAGGCATTTCTAAGGTCGAGCTTAGTGGAAAAAAAACAGGCTCCCTGGAGCAACTCAAAAGCAGTTGGCATAAGAGGTAAAGGATACCGATTCTTGACGGTGATGTCATTTAAGGCCCTGTAATCGATACAGGGCTGCAGAGATCCATCCTTCCCCAAGAAAAAGCCAGCACCTGCAGGGGATGAGGATGACCGGATGATTCCAGCAGCTAGGGAGTCTGAAATATACTTGTTCATGACTTCTCTCTCTCTGAGGGACAGAGGGAATGGAGTCTACCCTTAGGTGGAGAGGTACCAGGGAGAAGCTCTATGGTGCAGTCATATGGCCTATGAGGGGGTAAAGAGACAGCATGAGATTTACTGAACACAGGCTTGAGGACCAAATACTCCTGGGGCACAGATAAGTCAGGGAACTCCTCAATGTCTAGCGAGGGAGAGACAGGCGTGAAGGCAGACTTGAGGCCAAACAAAAGGGGCTCCACCCTTAGATGGTGTTATCTGACCACTTAACATTGGGATTATGCATGGACAGCCAGGGGAGTCCAAGAACAATAGGAACATGGGGCCTCTCTATGACGTGGAGGAATATCACTTCAGAGTGGTTACCTGAAATTCGTAGTGAGACGGGAGCCGTTCTGTGGGTGATCGAGCTCAAACAGCTGCCATCAAGGGTCTGAACAGTGAGGGGTTGATCAAGGGCTACAAGAGGAATTCCAAGGTCCTTAGCAGTGGCGGAGCATATGAAGTTCCTGTCTGCACCTGAGTCAATGAGGGCATGAGACTGGTTTCCATGAAAAAGCACAACGGGCAAATAGGAACGCTGGATAGGGGAGTGATTCTGGACCGTACCCACCAGGCTCCCCAATCTCACTAGTGGGCCCCTCATTTTAAAGGGCATGACTGGCAAAAATGACCCACCTTCCCACAATAGAAGCATGCCTTCATGTCTCGTCGGCGTTCCTCAGGGGTGACTCGCGCTCGATCCACCTGCATGGGTCCGGGAAGTGGGGCATTGGGCAACAGACCCAGCCTCGGGGGGGGGGGGGGCTTGGGTCTTCTCCGGCATCCTCTGCCTGATGCGGGCATCGATCCTACCAGCCAAGTCCATTAGACCAGACAGGTTAGTGGGTAGTTCTCTTGACACCAATTTGTCTTTGACAGAATCAGATAAAGCATTCCGAAAAGCATCAAACAGGGAGTCATCATTCCAGTTAGAAGAAGCTGCTAGTGTACGAAATTCAGCGGCATAATCGTACACTGACCGTGTGCCTTGGTGAAGTCCCATGATCTCTCTCGCTGCCAGAAAGAGCGGTTGAAAACCCTCTTCGTTTCAGTAGAGAACTCCTGGTAGCTTGAGCAGCACGCGGCGTTGGAATCCCACAAGGCAGTTCCCCACTCTCGAGCCCTACCCGTGAGAAGCGTGATGACATATGCAACACGGGGAGCGCTCTGTTGGAAAAGCGAGAGACTGGAGTTCCAGAGATAGAGAGCATTGGGAGAGAAAAGACCGACAGGTATCTGGACCACCATCATATGGCTGGGGAGCAGGGAGTCTTGGTTCTCTGAAAGGAGAAGAGGCTTGTGGGGGCGGGCTTGGTTGTGCAGGGCCCTGAGGGGCGTTAGTCAGTAGCTGCTGCACCTGGGCAGACAGGGTGTTAAGACTCACTAAATCTCAAAAGGTTTTGATTCACCTGATAGAGCTCCTGTTGGTGAGTGCCCAGCAATGTCCCCTGTTTCTCCACAGCAGCCCTCACATGTTCCAAGTCCGCTGGGTCCATGTTGGCTAGATTGTACGGTCAGGGCCAGTGTGGCCGGGTAAAGACTGCAGACCCAAAAGCAGACTCAGGGACAGAAAATAGGTTTGGGCGTTTTTAATCAGGAGAGCAGATAACTTAGAAACCAAACATGGAATTAAGGAACCGATGAGCTAGTAAAAACACAAACTCAAAAATATTTTAAAAAATCCTCACAATGGTACAGGCAGGGATCCGGCAGATTTCCAAAAGGTCAAAAACTGGCAGAGTTCGGTACACAGGTGAGCATGGAAACACAGCAAAGTTACAGGCAGGGATCAGGCAGACTCACGTGGCTAAGCAGGCAGAGATTGGCAACAAGAGACAAGGCAGAGCAAAGTGTCCAAGACAATAGGCGAAAACTCAATCCAGAGACAGGCGTGGGTCAAAAATCAGGAGTCCAAAAGTAGTAGGCATGAGCAAGGTCTCCCTCCGAGCGACACAATAATCTAGCAAGGAGTGTAGCTCCTGGCATGGCTTTAAAAGCCATGGCTGACGAGGAGAGTGGCAGCAGGTGTGGTAGAGCAGGATCTGATTGTTGGCTGTCTCACATGTCCATCAACCAGGAGACAGGGCAGAAGGGAAAACCTGGCCTGGAGTGCACGGAACAGCACATGCACGCCATGTTGCAGGCTAGTTCGGCCGGACTGTGACAAGGACTACCCCACTGCTAATGTTACTCTTGAGATTGAGGGCCAAGCTTTTATGCTAAACGTGGGGTGTTGGAGAGTCTTGCTTATGATGTTATTCTAGGAGATGACTTGCCTATTCAATAAACATCAGAGGCCTGTACCTGTATTGTAGTCACTATGACTAGAAGTCTGGAACCTTTACCCAATCTTGATGAGTTATTGCAGGGAGGAGACAAGATTAGGAAGAGTCGTCGACAGGAAAAAAAAACAGAGGGTAAAAATCCAACTTTGAAATCTCTGTTTGCTAAAGTATTTGAGGTGGATGGAGTACCAGTGGAAGGTTTTCATGGGTTGCCAGGAGTCACTAGAGAACCGTTTATTCTGAAGGATGATCTGTTATATCACACAGATACCTAGGTTAGTCATTCCTACAGAGTACCGTCAGGTGATCCTCCATTTTGGACACACTATTCCATGGGCAGGGCACCTAGACAAGCCAAGACCTATGACCGAATCAGTCAGCGTTTCTATTGGCCTGGCTTGTATAAAGATGTGCAAGAATATTGTAAAACCTGTCATGCTTGTCAAGTTGTTGCTCAACCCCGAAAGTCTGACAGGGGTTATATGCAGCCACTACCAATTATGAGAGGATAGCCATGGACATCATTAGGCCATTACCCAAGAGTAGTTCAGGATGCAAATATGCTCTGGTAATATGTGATTATGCAACCAGGTACCCTGATGTTTATCCTCTTCGTTCTGTTCAGGTGACGCATGTGGTTCGGTGCTTGGTAGATCTGTTTTCCCGAGTTGGTATTCCAAAAGAAATTCTGACTGATCAAGGCACCAACTTCATGTCTCACATGATGAAAACCATGTATGCTCAGCTGGGGATTAAAGGTATAAGAACTACACCTTACCATCCGGAGACTGATGGTCTCGTAGAACGGTTTAATGGTACTTTGAAACATATGCTGAGGAAGTTCATTCATGAGACAGGCAAAGACTGGGATAAATGGTTGCCCTTTTTGTTGTTTGCCTACAGAGAAGTGCTGCAGGCCTCAACTGGTTTCTCTCTTTTTGAGTTATCATATTGGAGGCAGGTCAGAGGACCCGTGGACATGCTGAAGGAGAACTGGGTGGCTGGTAAGATGATGAGACAAAGCATTGTTTCCTATATCCTTCAGATGAAGGACGTTGGAGAACCGGAGCGAGATGGCCAAGAATCACATGGAGCAGAGCCAGTGCGAGCAGAGGGTATGGTATGATAAACATGCCAGAGACAGTTGCAACCTGGACAGAAAGTATTGGTGTTGCTTCCTACGGGACCAAGTAAGCTACTTGCTAAGTGGCAAGGCCCATACACTGTATCCAGAAAAGTAGGGACTGTAACCTATGAAATTTTTTCTGCCCTGATAAACGGAAGTCCAAACAGACCCTCCATGTGAATCTGCTTAAGTTGTATTTGGAGAGGGAGCCAGAACATGCAAGCAAACGGGTCATGATTAGAAAAATCAAAGATTTTGATGGAGAAATGGAAGAAACGGATGAAGCCGAGTTGACACCTGAGAGGGGAGGAGAGAACCTCCCAGTTTTCCCCGAGAACCTGAATCCAGAACAATGCATACAGTTGACCATGGTAAAACATTATTTTTATGCGTTATTTCAAGAGACACCTGGTCGAACTGATTCTATAAGCCACAAGATTGTGCTCAAAGAATAAGCCGGTACTTTTGAGACCCTACAGGATTACCGAGAGGCTGGTGGAACCACTGAAGCAAGAGGTGCAAGCAATGCTAGACATGGGAGTCATTGAACTGTCTACCAGTGAGTGGTCTAACCCTATTGCCTTGATACTCAAGAGACTCTCATCAGCTACGGTTCTGTTCAGACATGAGAAAACTCGACAGTGTCATGTTTTGATTCATATCCAATGCCTCGTATTGATGAGTTGCTGGAGAGGTTAGGCAAGGCCAAGTACATCACCATATTAGACCTATGTAAAGGCTACTGGCAAGTACCTCTGGACCCTGCTTGTAAGGCATACACTGCCTTCCAGGGTTGGGTTTGTTCCAGTACACTGTTACCTTTTTGGATTGCATGGAGCACCTGCAACTTTCCAAAGATTAATGGACATTGTTCTTCGGGACTGTTCCAGCTTTGCAACAGCCTATCTGGATCATGTGAGGATTGGGAGGACCACCTGGACAACCTAAAAACTGTTCTGGGGAAAATCCAAAATGCTGGCCTGACCATAAATGAGAGGAAATATTCTTGGGCTCAAGAGGAGGTGAGATACCTGGGTTGTTTGATCGGGAGGGGGCCGATCAAATCGCACGTGGTGAAGGCTGTGAAGATGATCCTGCAACTGAGGTCATTCCTGGGACTAATTGGGTGGTATACAAGGTTCATTTCCCATTGTGCTACATTGGCAGCCCCATTAACTGTCCTCACAGAAAATCCTGTACATCCAGGCTGCAATGGTCAGACAAGTGTGAGCAGGCTTTTAAAACCTTGATGTTTTTCATCTGTCAAGCTCCGGTGTTGCAAAGTCCAGACTTCACAAAAGTTTGTGGTGCAAGTGGATGCATCAAATGTTGGACTTGGGGCTGTGTTGGCACAGGGAGAACCAGACCGGGAGAGGTCCATCTTGTGGTGGTGTCTCGCCCTCCAGCCATACCAGTTCACCATTGAGCACTGTCTGGGTAAGAAACCTTATTGCTGACTATTTATCCAGGCTACATGAGATGTGTGAGCCAAATGGAGAGGGGGTGAGAAATATCATGGGCCTTCTCCCTCCATTTCCAATATGTTATTTATGCCGAGAAGAAGGTGCACATTCTTCTCGCTCATCTGCTCAGCATTCATGTATCTGGTAATGTTTGTGATATGCTTGCTCTTAGTCGTCTCTCATCCAGGTTTCTGCTATAGGGGGACTTTAATTCTCTGACCTTTAAGACGTGTACTGCCCCTCTGAAATGGCTTTAGTACAAAGGAGCACCAATTGAGTAAATATTGACGCCACCTGTGTTCAATCGGTATTCGTTACAGAGGCCCTCACTGATTGGTCACAGACAGCAGGTGACGGGGTAATAAAAAGTGTGCAAAGACGGCAAACGGTGGTTCTGTTTTTCCCTCTCCAGGACAACGGAGAGGTTTTGTAGATCCGGAGGAATTTTCACAATCTTTTTTTCTGCAGAAGATGGGGTAGTTGAAATGTTTTTTGTGGCTGATCTGAATAAATGTGTGTTTTTTGTTTTTTTATTCTGGACATCAACTCCTGCCTGCTGGTCCATCCTTCCCATTCACACTACTGACCATCAAAGTATAACACTGGTGTTGTATCATGTTTATAATACTGGTGTTATAACATGGTTATATTACTGGCGTTATAACACGTTTATAATACTGGTGTTATAACATGGTTATATTACTGGCGTTATAGCATGTTTATAATACTGGTGTTATAACGTGTTTATATTACTGGTGTTATATCATGGTTATATTACTGGCGTTATAACACGTTTATAATACTGGTGTTATAACGTGTTTATATTACTAGTGTTATATCATGGTTATATTACTGGCGTTATAATACGTTTATAATACTGGTGTTATAACATGGTTATATTACTGGCGTTATAACATGTTTATAATACTGGTGTTATAACGTGTTTATAATACTGGTGTCATGTTTATATTACTGGTGCTGGAACAGGTTTATAATATTGGTGTTATGACATGGGTCCCGTGAGGAATGAAGTTACTCGGGACCAAATGGAGTTGCCTTGTATTGGTTATTGATCTTTTACCCGATGTTTGGTTGTCCAGGGTGAAAGGCTGCATGTGATGGGAATCCTGAGGCAACATGTTTCCCGTGCTGGTAAGGGTGATAACTGAGGCATCATAGCTGTGTTACGTTGCACACGTTAGGCTAAATTCCACGGCGTGTTCAGGTGCTGGTTTTACAGACTTGGTGTGTTATTCCTGATTATGAATTTGTGCGGATAGTTACTTCATTCCTATTGTCCGTTTTGTGTCTTTTGATTGGTGCCTTGATGCATACTCAATGGCGTGTGCAAAATGTGCTTTCTGGCACACAAAAAAGCAAACGCACACACGCGGTAACAGCTGCTATCTGAAGAAGAGGAGAAGCACGCGTGTCAGAGGAAATGACTCGGACTAACAGCTCAGAAATAGTCAGACTATGAGAAAGGGTGCAAGCAAGGATCATGTAATTTGGGAGGGAAGGGAAATAAAAAGGCGATCACTTAAGACGCCATGAAGTGACCTGGGGGAGACTGGAATGGAAAGGGAGGAAAGAGGACACCAGGAGAGAAAGACAGTGTGCAGGCTGCACAGCAGTTAATCCACACTGCAAAGACAAAGACAGAGGGAGGAAGGGAGGGAGGGAGAGAGAGAGAGAGAGAGAGGCATAACAGATGAACATGCTCCTCCAACAGATAGCCAGTGGCGTCTCTGGCACTCAAAGCCTGGTGGGACACACTAAAGTGTGTATGGTGGGACACAGTAAAGTGTGTATGGTGGGACACAGTAAAGTGTGTATGGTGGGACACAGTAATGTGTGTATGGGGGACACAGTAAAGTGTGTATGTGGGACACAGTAAAGTGTGTAAGGTGGGACACAGTAAAGTGTGTATGGTGGGACACAGTAAAGTGTGTATGGTGGGACACAGTAAAGTGTGCATGGTGGGACACAGTAAAGTGTGCATGGTGGGACACAGTAAAGTGTGTATGTGGGACACAGTAAAGTGTTTCTGGGCAGCATCCGACTCGTCAGCGAAGCGACACACAAACCTCCTGGCTCAATGACTCCACACGGGAAAACACGTCATCAAAGAATGACGTCACAAATGCCCCCATTGCCACGAGGCGGTGCAGGACGTGGACACAGGGAGATGAGTGACATAACAAATAACACACATGATGTCACACAACTGGCATGCGGCCTTGTTATGCAGCATCACAATACAAACACACAGGTCTCAACAGCGGGGGGTTAAACGGGGGGGGGTATGTGGGTCTCTGTGGCTTCAGGGTTGACATGGGTGCACGTGTGTGTGCACAGACTACAAACTCTGACTGACACCGTTGGACAAACTGTAAATAAGATAAAGAAGGAGAGACGAGCCTCTGCTCTGAACACTACCACCATGTTGGAGGTCCTGTCGCCAGCCTGCAGAACTGCACAGGATGAGCGCACAGTCTTTGTGTAAGTGCACTATTTTTATGAGGTCGTGAGGAGTGCGGGGACGTGTGTCGAGGGTGTCTGGCTGGGAGAGCTGGCGCTGGATCGGCTGGGAGAGCTTGATCTGCTTTATCCAGTGGGCCCGGGGACCACGTCCCCTGCCTGCAGCTGCATCCGAGGAGGACATGCCGATGGCGGTCTGACAGGATGCGGAAGCGGGGCAGGCTAAGCTAACTGCTAGCGCATGCAGACCGCCAGTTCCGCCAGTCATCCTGGCTGGCGTTCCTTCTCCTGGACAGTGATTTTATTTCTTTCTTTGTTGTTTAGTTTGGATATGTGTGTTGGTTTGGATATGTGTGTTGGTTTGGATATGTGTGTTAGTTTGGATATGTGTGTTAGTTTGGATATGTGTGTTCTTGTACTTTTTGCATGTGTTGTTGTCTTTGTGTTGTGCTGCTGTGGGCTGGGGGGGGACGACGGCATTTCGTTTCACTTCATGTACGCAAGTGCATGAAGTGAAACGACAAATACAGTGTTGCTGCTCCCTGATGATCCTGTGTGTCTGTATGAACGGTGTTGTTGCCACTACAGAGAGACTGGTCATATAAAGTCATGTGAACAGAACAGTCTCTTCAGTAGTTCCATTTGTCTGGAATTAATTTACATTTATCCACAAGCTGCCAACACCTTTTCAAATTTCCAAAGCTTTCCGTGATTATTGACTACCAAGATATTGGAGGCAACCTACCACAAACTATCATGTGTTAGCATAATTATGTAAAATTAAAACATTGATTAAGCAGCATGTCGGAGATTTACATTCTGTAATTAAACCGGTCAGTTTCTGACCTATTTGTCTCCCTACCTTGCTGCCCACCTCTGCCACATACTGGCCTCCAGCCTGACCTGGTTAACGGGTTGGTTCATACCAATTTACAGTCACAACATGGAGCCTAGCAAAATGGTGCTGGCTGCTAATATTACTGTCATAGCTAGCTAGCTAAAATAAGTTACTTGGCTGCCTGTGGACATCAGTTTACCTTGATTTAAAACTAATTAACGATGATAATGAATAAACATGGTCGCTGGTTTGTGGTAAACTAAGTTTACAGCAGTTTGCTAATGTTTATAGAGGCCACATGGTTTAGTGGGAATAAAAGAAGAACTGCGTGGTATATACCATGGCCACAACACAACCACCTGCACTCCCTGCCAGCCACTCCCCCTCCCCACCGAACCCCCACATGCACTCAGGATCTGTGTTGAGGATGTGTGCCAGCTCTTCCAGAGACAGAAGACCAGGAAGGAACCGTGCCCAGATGGTGTGTCACCCTTCTGTCTGAAAGTGTGTGCTGACAAGCTGGCCCCCATTTTCACACTGATCTTCATCAGATCACTGGAGCTGTGTGAAGTCCCCTGCTGCTTCAAGAGCTCCACTGTCATCCTGGTCCCCAAGAAACCCCGTATCACAGGATTCAATAACTACAGGCCCATTGCCCTAACTTCTGTGATCATGAAATCCTTCAAGAGACTGGTGTTGGCCTACCTGAGGGAAATCACAGGGCCCTTGCTCGGCCCCCTGCAGTTTGTCTACTAACCAAACAGGTCAGTGGAAGATGCAGTCAACATAGGATTTGCACTACATCTTCCAACTCCTCCCCAGGAACACATGCAAGAGTCCTGTTTGTGGACTTCAGCTCAGCGTTCAACACCATCGATCCCAGATATCTACCATTCCAAACTCAACCAGTTCACTGTACCAGCCCCCATCAGCCAGTGAAATAAAACCTTCCTGAGAGACAGGAGGCAGCTGGTGAGGCTGGGTAAATTCACATCCAGCACCCGGACAATCAGCACTGGTGGCCCCCAGGGATGTGTGCTCTCCCCTCTACTTTTCTCCCTCTACACAAATGACTGCACCTCAGGTGACCCATCTGTTAAACTTCTGAAGGTGGCAGATGACACAACCAGCATTGGCCTTATCCGGGATGGTGACAGTCTGCGTATTGACGGAAGGTTGATCAGCTGGCCCGCTGGTGTGGCCATAACAACCTGGAGCTGAACACGCTCAAACTAGTGGAGATGACAGTGGACTTCAGGAGGAGTCCCCCAACACTGCCCCCCCTCACCATACTCAACAGCACGGTGTCTGTGGTGAAAACCTACAGATGTCTGGGTTCCACAATCTTCCAGGACCTAAGGTGCGCATCCAACTTAGACACAATCATCAACAAGGCCCAGCAGAGGATGTACTTTCTCCGCCAGCTCAGGAAGTTCAACCTACCGCAGGAACTGGTGATTCAGTTCTACACTGCAATAATCCCGTCTGTCCTCTACACATCCATCACTGGACTGTCTGGTTTGGTTCGGCCACCAAACAGGGCAGGGACAGACTACAACGGACAGTTAAGTCTTCAGAGAAGTCATTGGTGCCCACCTGCCCTCCATTCAGGACTTATACACCTCCAGACTCAGGAAAGGGGCAGGCAACATCACTGCAGACCCATCACACCCTGGTCACAACCTGTTCCAACTCCTCTCCTCTGGTAGGCGCTACAGAGCACTGTACCCCAAAACAACCAGATATAAAAACAGTTTCCTTCTGCGAGCTGTCATTCAAATGAACACTTACCACTGTCAATAAATCCAACCATGTTGTGTATATACTGTACTGTACATGATGTATATACTGTACTGTACATGTTGTATATACTGTACTGTACATGATGTATATACTGTACTGTACATGTTGTATATACATCTTGTATATACTGTACTGTACATGTGGTATATACAGTACTATACATGTTGAATATACAGTACTGTACATGTTGACTATACAATACTGTACATGATGTATATACTGTACTGTACAT